>NW_016953828.1:2941-12974 GCF_001483705.2 Eufriesea mexicana
AGTGTCGTATCAGGCAGGAACGTTAGACGCGATGTCATCACAGCGGGGAAGGCCGGGTAACGGCGCAGCACACGCTATAGCATTGTCCGGAGTGGCATATTGAGCGGCGGGTCCTGTGACGCGTGGTTCGTCTTTACCTTCCCTCTCCGCCGTCCTGGCGCAGGTGACTGAGAGCTTAGGTACGCGGCGTGCGGATGCCTCCTCCTTCGAGACTGTTATGTTACAGAAGGAGGCCGCGGAGACAGCCCGTGAGCGAATCGCGTACCCCTAGCGCGTAGGGCGTAGGAGGCTACGAACGCGGTACCGCTTAGCGCCTAGAACACAGCTGGCTGATTTAACGCGTTAACCCTCCGCCTTCGCGAGCGGCCCTGTACCTGCGGTCGGGGCGGCCGCCTCTCCCTCCGTTTGCAACCTAGGTCAGGGGGTCCACCGGCAGTCGCGTGCGGCCCGCCTGTTTCAGAGATCGTGTTCCGGACGCGCGGTGCCGAGTGGTGGTCACGCGGCGTCCGCATGGTGTTCCTGCTTCGAGGTGCGATGGGATGCGTGGTTTGTGCCTGTGAACGACCCGTCTCGCGCGCATGGACACGGATTTATCGGGTGCAAGATCCCGGCGCGCCAGGAGGGATCTATGGTTGCGTCGCGCGTGTGTCCTGGCAATTGAGTCACCGCGGTGTCTAGTTCGCACCGAAGTGCGAAGGGCTGGACATCGTGGGGGTCATGGTCTGTAAAAATCCCACATAAACCCGCCCCCCTTCTTAGGGGAGCAGAGTATCTTTGGAAGATTTCCGCCACGTGAAAAAGGGGTTAGTCTGTGATAGGTTAGGATAGGTTTGACTTTTCCGCCATGCATTGCCAGTCTATTGGCAACTGCGCTCTACGCTCCTGTAATATTTTCTGCTTGGCGCTGGGGGGGGGGGCAGCAAAGGTGGACTCCGTTCGTTAGGTTTAGTTAGTCTACGCTTTGTTACGCCAGGATTGTTCAGGTTATGTTTGGGCACCATCGACTTTTTCGATATAAACAGCTGTTCCGTGGATTTCTGATCTGCGCTGTCCTCTAATGTGTTCTGCTTGGCTCTGGGAAGGCCAGTAATAGCGGCCACTGCTCGTGAGGTTAAGTTAGGCTGCGCTTGGTTATATTACGTTTGGAGTGGTTAGGACAGGATAGCTTTGACTTTCGCTGTATACACTGATATTCGGTGCATTTCTGCACTCAACTGTGCCCTACTACTTCTTGGTTGGTCATGGAGAATCCAGCAATAGTGTTCGCGGCAAGTTATGTTGAGCTATCATAGGTTATGATTGGTTCTGTTGGTTTGGGTTAGGCTTCCGTTGCTTAGACTTTTGTGACATACCATGCGGCTCTATGGATTTCTGCGTTCTACTATCCACTATTATGTTCTGCTTCGCTCTGGAGAGGCCAGATAAGTTTTTGCGGCACGTTAGGTTGCGTTATGCTATCGATTCTTTATATTACGGTTGTGTATGTCAGAAGGTGGTAGTTTTGACTTTCGTGCTGTACACTGCTATTCAGTTGATTGCAGCGCCCTACTGTGCTCTTGTAAGTTCTGCTTCGCTGTGGGGATTCCAGCAGATGTGGTCTCGGCACGCTAGGTTGTGATATGTAACGTTTGGTTATGTTACGTCTGATTAGGTTAGGAGAGGATATCTTTGTCTTTTACGATATACACCGGTATTCTTTGATCCAGTGCGCTGTATATTGGACTGATATGCTCTGCATTGCTCTGGAGAGGCCAGCCGTAGTATCCTCGGCACGTTACGTTTAGTTAGGCAACGTTCGGTTAGATTTGGTTAGGACAGGTTAAGCTTGAATACGTTTGACTATCGTGGTGTGCACTGCTTTTGGGTGGACTTCCTCGTTATATTGTGTGCCTGTATGTCCTGTTTGGCTATGTGGAGGCCAGCGATAGCGGAATTGGCACGTTAGGTCGAGATAAAATACGTACGGTTATGTTACGCTTGGTTAGGTCAGGAAAGGACAGCTTCGCGTTTTATGCCATACACCGCCATCCTGTGGATTTCTGAGCTCTACTGTGCTCCAATATGCTCTGCTTGTCTCTGGTGAGACCAGCAACCCTGGTCTGGGCGCGCTAGGTTCTGTTATGTTGAGCGTTGCATGGCTTTGAGTTTTGTGCTATGCAATGCTATTCGTTCGATATCTGTGCACTGCGCTGCTCTACTTGCATCTGCTGATCTCGTGGGTGACCAGCAATAGCGGTCCTGCGCATTTGATTGAGTTAGGTTACGTTCGGTTAGATTAGGTTATGATAAGTTTGGTTGCGGTTGCTTTGACTCTTGCGCTATACACTGCTATTCGGTCGACGTCGGCGCTCTACTGTGCTCTAACATTCTCTGCTCGTCTCTGAGGAGGCCAGCAATCGGGGTCTCGGCACAATAGTTTGATTTAGGCTATGTTTGGTTGGGTTACGTTAGGTTGGGTTAGGTTATGTTTTCTTGGACATTTGGCCTTTCGCTGAACTTTGGTGGCTTTATACGCTCTGCGGTGGCCTAGTATATACTATTTGACTCTAGCGAGTTCAGCAATAGTTATCCCGGCACGATAGGCTCTGTTAGGTAGTGTTTGGTTATACTACGTTTGGACAGGTTAATTTAGTTTAGCTTTGACTTTTGTGATATACACTGGCATTCGGCGTTTCTCTACGCTCTATATTGCTCCACAATACTCTGCTGGGCACTGGGGAGGCCAGTAATAGTGGCCCTGTCACGTTAGTTTGATTTATGCTATGATTGATTATGGTAAGGTTGGCTAGGTTGGGAGTGGCTTGCTTTGACTTTTGCGCTATACACTCTCATTCGGCGGATTCCTGCACTCTACTGTGCTCTAGTGTGTTCAGCTTGGCTTTGGGAGAGACAACAATACTGGTCTGGGCACAATATCTTGAGTTAGGCCACGTGACGTTAGGTTAGGTTAGGTCTGGTTAGGTAAGGTTGTCTTTGACTTTTACGCTTTACACTGCAATACAGCGGATTTTTGCGCTCTACTGTGCTTTAACATGTTCAGATTGGCTCTGCAAGGCACAGCAACTGTGGCATCGGCTCGTAACTTTGAGTTAGGCTACGTTTGGTTTGGTTAGGTTAGGTCAGGTTAGGTTATGATATTTTTGGCCCTTGCGCTTCACACTGCAATGCGGCGGATATCTGAGCTGTACTGTGCTCTTGTATATTCTGGTTGGCTTTGTGGAAGTCAGCAATAGTGGTCTGGGTGCGTTAGGTCGTGTTAGGTTGCGTTTGGCTATGTCATGCATTGTTAGTTTGGGATAGAACAGCTGTGACTTTTCTGCTATACACTGCTGTTCGGTGGATTTCTGCGCTCCGCTGTGATCTAGAATGCCCTGCTTTGCTCCGGGGAGGCCAAAATAATGTCTGACGAGCGTTACGTTGGGTTAGGCTACGTTCACTTAGGTTAGGTTTGGTCAGGTTTGGTCAGGATATCTTTGACTTTTGTGCTGTACACTGCTTTCGGTGGATTAAAACAGGCTACATTGCTCTATTGTGCTCTGCTCGACTCCGGGGAAGCCTAGAAATAGTGGTCCCGGAACATAAGTCTTATTTATGCTACGTTTGGCTTTGTTACGATCGGTACTTTTCCTTGGAGAGGACAGCAACAGTGTTCGCCGTATGTTACGTTGGGTTGGGCTACGTTTGGTTTGTTTGTGTTAACCTTCGTTAGGCCTGGATGGATATGACTATTGCGCTATACACTGCGGTTCTATAGTCTAATGCGCCCTACTGTCTTCTGGTAACGTCGGTTCGAATCTGAGGTGGTCGGCAAATGTGGTAGAGATACGTTAGGTCGCGTTATGTTACGTTCGGCAATGTTAAGGTTGGATATATTAGGATAGGGTAGCTTTGAATTATGTGCTATACACTGCTATTCGGTGGACTTCTGCGCTCCAGTATGCTCTAATATTTTCTGCTAGGCTCTGGGGTGTCCAGCAATAGTGGTCAAGGTACGTTGGGTTGAGATACACTAGGTTCGGTTATGTTACGGTTGGTGAGGTTAGGATATGATAGTACAGACTTTTGTGCTATTCACTGCTATATGCGGATTTCTGCGCTCTGATGTGTTCTAATATTCTTTGTCTGTCAGTGGGGAGGCCAGAGATAGTGATCTCGAAACGTAAGGTTGTGTTATGTTACTTTCGCTTAGGTCAGGTTATGTTAGGTTGTTCATGGACGTCCTCGTCTTTCGTGCGATACACTGTTATTCGGTGGATTTCTGTGATCGACTATGCTATACTACATTCTGCTTTGCTCTGCGGACGCCATGTGCTGTGGTCGTGGCTCGTGGCGTTGAGCTATTCTACCCTTGGTTGTGTTGGGTTATGTCACGTCAGGTCAAGATATATTCGACTTTTGTGCTATTAAATGCGTTGCTGTGGATTTCTGTGCACTACTGTGCCCTAATATCTCTGCTTGGCACTGTGGTGGCCAATAACTGCGTTCTCAGCACGTTAGGTTGAGTTCGGTTACGTTTCGTTATGTTAGGTTGGGACGCTTAGGTTAGAGTATCTAAGACTTTGGTGCTATACATTTCAGTGCGGTGGATTTCTGAGCTCTGGTGTGTTCTACTATACTCTGCTTGACCCTGGTGAGGCCAGAAACAGTGGTCGCGACACGTTACGTTATGTTATGCTACGTTTGATGAGGTTAAGTACGTTTGTGTTAAGTCCGAATAGCTTTGACTTTCTTGGTATAGACATTTATACGGTGGCCATCTGCGGTCTACTCTGCTCTACTCTACCATGATCGTCCCTAGAGAGGCTAACAATAGCAGTAGCTGCACTTTAGGTTGTGTTAGCTTACGTTTGGGTATGCTACGATTGGTTTGGTTAGGAGAGGATAGCTTTGACTTTTGTTATGTGCACTGCTATACCTTGGATGTCTGCGCTCCACTGTGCTCTAGTATGTTCTGCTTGGCTTTGGAGGGTCCAGAAATAGTGGTCTTGGCTCGTTAGGTTTAGCTAGTCCACGTTTGGTTAGGTTAGGTTATGCCATGGTAAGTTAGGACATTTTGTCCTTAGTGATAATACGCTGCTACGTTGTGGCTTTCTATGGTCCACTGTGCTTTAGTATATTCTGCTTGGCCCTGGGGTTCCAACAATAGCGGCCTCGGCACGTTCGGAAATGTTAGGGTACGTTTGATTATGTCACGCTTGGATCGGTTAGGACTGGGCAGCTTTGGCTTTTCAGCAATACACGGCTATTCGGTGGATTTCCGCGCTCTACAATGCTCTGCTACACTCGGCTCGGCTGTGGGGATGCCAGAAATAGTGGTCGTTGCACGATCGGTTGAGTTATGTTACGTTTGCACGTGTTAGGTTTGGTTAGGTTAGGGGAGGATTGCTTCGACTTTTGGGCTGTACCCTGCAGTCCGGTGTGCTGCTCCGCTCTATTGTGCTCTAGTATGTTCTGCTTCGCTCTGGGCAGGCCAGTAGTAGTTGTCGCTTCGCGATAGGCTGAGTTAGGTTATGTTTGGTTACGTTACGATTGGATAGGTTACAAGGAGCTAACCATGACTTTTGCGCTATACACTCCTATTCGGCGGACTCCTGCACCCCGCTGCGCTCCTATATTTACAGCTTGGCTCTGGGCGGGCCAGCAATCGAGGCATTGGTGCGTTACGTTTAGTTAGTCTACATCATGTGCTGTCAGGTATGGTCAGGTTTTGTCGGAATATCTTTGACTTTTGTGCTACACACTGCTTTTTGGTGTATTTCTACTCTCTACAATGCTCTCCTACTCTCCTCGACTACGCGAAGGCCAGAAATAGAGGCCCCGGCGCGTTATGTTAATTTATGCTACGTTTGGCTGAGTCACGTTTGGTCAGGGTAGGAGAGGGTAGCATTGACTTTTGTGCCATACGCAGCATTTCGGAGGACTTCTGCGCTCTACATTGCTACAATATGCTCTGCATCGCGCTGGCGAGACCAGAAACCCTAGTTCGGTTTGGTTAGGCTTGTTTGTGTTAGGGTAGGTTGTCTATGGCTTTTGCGCTGTGCACTGAAATGCGGTGGATTTCAGCGTTCTACGTTGCTCTAATATGCTCTGCTCGCCTCCAGGGAGACCAGCAATGGCGGTCGTGCGACTTAGGATGAGTTACGTTACGTTTAGTCACGTCAGGTTAGGTTACGTTTGGTTATAGTGGCTTTGACTTTTGTGTTTTACACGGCTGCCGGTGGATTTCTGCGCTCTACTGATGTCTAGTGTGTACTGCTTAGCACTCGGGAGGACAGCAATAGTGCTGGCGGCACGTTAAGTTAAGCTTCGTTACGTTCGGTAGTTATACGATCGGGTGGGTTAGGAACTGGCACCTGCGTCTATTGTGCTACAAACTGCTTCTCTGTGAATTTCTCCTGTCTACTGTGCTCTAGTACGCTCTCCTTTACTCCGGGGTGGCAAGAAATAGTGGCCGCGGCATGTTAGGTTGGGTTAGGTTACGTTTGGATAGCTTATGTTGGCATGGGTAAGGTGTGGATAGCTTTGATTTTTCTGCTATACACTGCAATTCTTTGGATTTCTGCCCCCCACTCTCCTCTAATACGTATCGCCTGGCCCTGGAGAGGACAGCGATGGTGTTTGCTGCGTGTTAGGTTGAGGTTAGCTACGTTTGGTTGTGTTAGGTTATGCTGGGATAAGCCTGGATAGCTTTGACTTTTGTCTATGCACTGGTATTCGATGGATCTCTGTGCTCTGCTGTGCTCTAGTGCATTCTGCCGTAATATTGCTAATATCCACAGCAATAGTGGTCTCGTCATGTCAGGTTGAGTTAGGTTACGTTCGGTTATTTTACGTTTGGCTATGTTAGGGCAGGCTACATTTACTTTTGTGCCACACACTGCTATTTCCTTGATCTCTGCGCTCCGGTATGCTCTAATATGCTCCGCTTGGCTCGGGTGTGACCAGAGATATTGGACTCGACACGTCATGCTTTGCTACACTGCGTTTGGATAGGCTGTGTTATGTCAAGTTTGATAAGGATATGTTTGACCTTTGTGCTATACACTGCAATGCGGTGCATTCTACGCTCTGCTGTGCTGAAGTATATTCTGCTTAGCTTTGTGGCGGCCAGTAATAGTAATCCCGTCACTTCAGCTTATGTTATGTTACGCTACGTTGGGTTATGTTAGGAGGGCTTCGTTAGGGTTTCTTTGACTTTTGTGCTATGCACTGAGATACGGAGGATGTCCGCGTTCTACGCTGCACTACTATAATCCCATCGACTCTGGCGAGGCCAGCAACAGAGGTCGCGGCTCGTTAGGTTCAGTTGGGTTATGCTTGGTTAGGATGAGTTTTATTTTCGTGCTGTACACTGCTTTTCGGTGGACACCTGTGGTCTACAGCGCTCTACTATATTCTGCTTGACTCCGGGGATGCCAGCAGCAGTGGTCACGTCACGTTATTTCGAGTTACGTTAAGTTTGGTTAGGTTAGGTTAGGACAGGCTGGGTTAGGATAACCTCGAGTTTAGTGCTATTCACTGCTTTTCGGTGGATTTCTGCGCTCTAGTGTGCTCTAATATGCTCTGCTTGGCCCTGGTGCGTCCAGAAATATTCGACACGCCACGTCATGCTTAGTTACACTACGTTCGGATAGGCTATGTTATATCAAGTTTGAACTGGATATGGTTGACCTTTGTGCTATACACTGCACTGCGGTGATTTCTGCACTCTGCTGTTCTCTGGTATATTCTGCTTGCCTCTGGGGCGGAGAGTAATAGTACTCCTGGCACGTAAGATTTAGTTATGCTACGTTTCGTTGGGTTAGGCTTGGTAGGCTTGGATAGGATTTCTTTGACTTCTGTGCCATGCACTGCGGTTCGGAATATGTCCGCCCTCTACATTGCTCTACTATGCTCCGCTCGACTCTGGGGAGGCGAGCAATAGAGGTGGTGTCACGTTTGGTTGGGTTAGGTTATGTTCGGTTAGGTTAGGTTAGGTTAAGCATGGCAAGGATGACTTTGATTTTCGTGCTGTCCACTCCTTTACGGTGGATCTGTGTCATCTAAGCTGCTCTACTATACTCTGCTTCACTCCTGCGAAGCCAGCAGCAGTGTTCGCGGTACGTTAAGTTGAGTTACGTTAAGTTTGGCTAGATTAGGTTAGTACAGGTTGGGTTGGGATATCTTCGACTTTAGTGCTTTACACTGATATTCGGTGGATTTCTGCGCTCTGCTGTGCTGCAGTGTATTCTGCTTGCCGCTGTGGTATCCAGCAATATTGGTCTCGGTGCGTTGGTTTGAGCTATGCTACGTTCTTTTAGGGTAGGTTGTGTCACGTTAGCTTAGGATATTTTAGAACCTTATGCTGTACGCTGCTATTCGGCGAATTCCTGCGTTCTGCAGTGCTCTACTATACTCTGCTCGAGAGCGGGGAGTCGAGCCACGGTGGCCGTGTCTCGTTAGGTTGAGTTATGTTACGATTCGTTAGGTTAGGTTGGGTTAGGTTTGGTCGTGTAGCTGCTGCTTCGAGCTGTACACTGTGACTCTGTGCATTTCTGTGATCTGCTGTGCTCTACTGCATTCTGCTTGGCTGTGTGGAGGCAAGGGTCAGTGGTCACGGCTCGTTGCTTTGAACTACACTACGATTGGTGAGGTTAGGTTAGGGCAGGTTATATTAGGGTATCTTCGACTTTTGAGCTCTTCATAGCAATGCGGAGTATTTCTGCGAACTACTGTGCTCTGGTGCACAATACTTGTCTCTATGGAGGCCAGCAATTGTTGTCTCGTAATGTTAGCTTGAGTTAGGTTACGTTTGGATTTGCTGCGTTTGGCTAGGTTAGGATGGGCTACTTTGACTTTTGTGCTTTACACTGCTTTTCGGTCGATTGCTGTGATCTACTGTCCTGTACTGCATTCTAGTTGGCTCTGGGGAGGCCAGGAGCAGTGGTCGCGTCACGTTATGTTGAGATATGATACGTTAGGTTAGGTTAGGTTAGAACAGGTTGGGTTACGGTACCTAAGCCCCGTGTGCTTTTTGTTCACTCTGCTTGTCTCTGTGAAGGCCTGCAATAGTGGTCTCGTCATGTTAGGGTGAGTTAGGCTAAGTTTGGATGTGTTACGTTTGGCTAGGTTAGGATAGGCTACCTTGACCTCTGTGCTATTCACTGCTATTCCGTAAATTTCTGCGCTCGAACGTGCCCCTATTTCCTCCGCCTGGCTCTGGGGATGCCAGCAATATCGTTCCTGACACATTATGTTTGAATTCACTACGTTTGGAAACGTAAGGTTGGGTCTGTTTATGACAGGATAAGCTTGGCCTTTGCTCTATACACTGCAGTGCGGTGGATTCCCGCGCTCTGCTGTGCTCTACTATATTCAACTTGTCTCTGGGGATACCAGCAATAGTGGCCCCGGCAGGATGGGTTTGAGATACGCCATGTTCGATTATGTTCCTTTAGTGAGGCTAGGATATGATAGCCCAGGCATGTGTGATATACACTGCAATCGACCGATTTCTGCGCTCAGCTGCGTTCTAATACTTTCCGCCTGTCTCTGGTTGGGGCAGCGATAGTGATCTCGGCACGTTAGGCAGGGATATGCTACGTATGATTAAGTTACGTTAGGTCTGGTTAGGTTAGGATATCTTCGACTCTTGTGCTGTTCACTGCCATGAGGTGGGTTTCTGCGCATTACTGTGCTCTAGTACATCCTGCTTGTCTTTCTGGAGGCCAGCAGTAGTAGTCTCGACATGTTAGGTTGTTTTATGTAACGTTTGGTTATGCTACGTTCGGCTTGGTTACTAAAGGATACTTTGTCGTTATTGCTATACACCGATATCATGAGTGTTTCTGCGCTCTCATTTGCTGCAGTACGCTCTGCTTGCCTCTGGTGCGGCCAGTAATAGTGGTCTCAGCACGTTATGTTGAGAAATGTTACGTTTCGTTTGGTTCGGTTTTGATGGCTCGGTTAGTGTTTCTTTGACTTTTACGACATAAAATGCTATTCGGTGGATATCTACGCACTACATGGCTTCACTGCACTCTGCTCGACTCTG
>NW_016953829.1:0-523 GCF_001483705.2 Eufriesea mexicana
CGCAGTGCACGGCGCAAAAGTCGAACTTACCCTATGCTAACATGGCCAAACGTAACATAACCCTATGTTGCTTAACACATCCTAACGAGCCGAGACCACTATTGCTCCTCCCCAGAGACAAGCCGAATATACTGGAGCATAGTATATCGCAGAAATCCGCCGAAAAACCGCGTACATCACGCAAGTTGAAGCTACCCTTACCGAACTTATCCTAACCTGTACTAACCACACGTAACATAGCTCAACCTAACGTGCCGAGACCAATACTGCTGGCGTTCCCTGGGCTAAGAAGAATAAATAAGGGCACAGTAGGGGGCAGAAATCCTCTGAATAGCAGTGTAGAGCACGAAAATCTAGCTCATCTCGACCGGGCGTGTCCTAACCTAACCTAACCGAAAGTAACCTAACTCAACCTAAAGAGCCGAGAATACTAATTTGCTGGCATACGCCAGATCCAAGAAGAAAATATTATCACACAGGAGAGCGCAGTAATCCGCGGATACCAGTTTAAAGAGCAAAAGTC
>NW_016953830.1:0-805 GCF_001483705.2 Eufriesea mexicana
CCATCGTAGAGCCAAGCAGAGCATATTAGGGTTCACTATAGCGCAGACATCCACCGGATCGCATTGTGCAGCACAAGAGTCAAAGTAGGCTTTCCTAACATAGCCAAAGGTAACACTACCGCACGGTGCCTAACATAACCTAACATGACGGGACCGCTATTTCTGGCCCCCACCGTGAAAATCAGAACTAACCAGAGCGCGGTACAGTGAAGAAATGCAACACGTTGGAGAGGATAATAGCAAAAAAGCCGTAGTTACCGAGGCATAATTTGTCCTAGCCTAACCTAGCCGAATGTAGCATGTTTCAACATAGCATGCTGCGACCACTGCTCCTGGCCTACACAGAGACAGGCAGAACGTGGTAGAGCGGAGTGGATCACAGAAATACACCTAATAATAGTGTATAGCACGAAAGTCGAATATATTCTTACCAAACATAACCGAACGTACCTAAGAGAACGCAACCTAACTCAACCTAACGTGCCGTGACCTCTGTTGCCGGCCTCCCCAGGGTCAATCAGGGCATACTAGAGCAATGTAGAGCGCAGAAATCCACCAAATAGGAGTGTACAGCACAAAAGTCCGAGCTAACATCCCCTAACCTAACAAAACGTAACACAAGCAAACGCAAGGAATTCATCCTAACCTGGCGAGACCACGATTGTTGCCCTCCCCATGGCACGACAGAATATGCTATTGTTCACTAGAGCACGGAAGTCTGCCGCATCGCAGTGTAAAACAGGAAAGTCAAAGATACGCAAGCCTTACCTGAAAAACCCTAAACGGGTCCAACGTAGCCAAACTC
>NW_016953831.1:0-525 GCF_001483705.2 Eufriesea mexicana
TTCGGATATGGTAGTTTTGACTTTTGCGCTATACACCGCTCTCCGGAGGATTCCTGCCCTCCAATGTGCTCTGCTCAAGTCTGCTAGAACCTGGGGATACAAGCTATAGTGGTCGCGGCACGTTACGTTGAGCTTGGTAACGTTTCGTTAGTTTATGCTATCATGGGTAAGGTTTGGATAACTTTGACTCTCCTGCTATGCACTACAATTCTATGGATTTCATCGTCCTACTCTTCTCTAAGGTGTTCTGCATGTTCCAGGGGTGGACACCAGTAGTGGCCGTGGCACGTTAGTTTGAGTTTGATTACGTTAGGTTATGCTAGGTTTGGTTAGGTTAGGACGCGATAGCTTTGACTTTCGTGCTATACACTGCATACTCCCGCGTTCTGCTGCGCTCTACTGTTCTCTGCCCGACTCTGAGGAGGGCAGAAGTAGTGAACTCGGCACGCGAGCTTGAGTTACGTTAAGCTTTGCTTTGCTAGGTTAGGACAGGTTTGGTTAACATTACTTTGACTTTTGTGCTCT
>NW_016953832.1:0-668 GCF_001483705.2 Eufriesea mexicana
TATGCTATCCTACCATAACCCAACGTAACATAACCAGACGTAACATAACTCAATCTAACGAGCCGCGACCACTATTGCTCGCCTACGCAGTGGCAAGCAGAATGGAGTTGAGCTCAGCAGAGCACAGAAATAGGAATGATAGCAATCTATGGCACGAATGCCAATGCTACACTTACCGAAATTGACCAAACCAGGCCGAACCGAACATAACATGCTTCAGCCTACACGTGTCGAGAAATCTATTGCAGACCTCCACGGAGCCAAGCATACAGTATTGGCACACAGTGGAGCACCGAAACCACCGAACACCAGTGTATTGCACAAAAGTCAAAGCTATCCTATCCTAATATATCCAACCTGAACATAACCGAACGTAACTCAATTCAGTCTAACGTGCCGCGGCCACTGTTGCTTGTCTACACAGAGCCAAACAGGTCGTATTAGGGGAGAGTAGAGCGCAAAAATCCAAATAATCGCAGCGTATGACAGAGAAGTCAAAGCTGTCCGAGCCTAATGCAAACTAACATAATCTAGACAAACGTAGCCTAATTCAAAATAATGATCCGCGCGCACTATTGCTGGCCTCTCCAGGTCGAAGCAGAACATACTAGAGCACATTATTGCGCTAAAATCCACCGAATAGCAGTGTATAGCGGAAAAGTCAAAGC
>NW_016953833.1:0-909 GCF_001483705.2 Eufriesea mexicana
TCGGCACACTAGCTATAGTTAGGCTACGCTCGGCTCTTCTAGGTTAGGTTAGGTTTGGTTAGGATAGATTTGACCTTCGCGCTATACATTGATATTCGCTCGATATCTACTCTCTGCGATGATCTGTTATCATTTGCTTGTCTGCGGGGATTCCAGCAAATGTGGCCGCTGCGATATACGTTTAGCTAAGCTACGTCTGGTTAGGTTAGGTTTGGACAGGTTAGGTTAAAATATGTTTGACTCTTGTGCTGTACACTGCAGTGCGGTGTATTATTGCACTCAACTCTGTTCTGAAACATTATGTGTGGTTCTGTGGAGGCTAGCAGTAGTGGTCTCGAGAAGTTTGGTTGAGTTATGTTACGCTTGGTTATGTTAGGTTAGTCTGGGTTTGGTTAAGGTAGCATCGACTTTTCAGCTAAGCATTGCCATTCTATGGACTTCAGCGCTCTACGCTCCCCCAGTACGTTCTGCTTGGCGATGGGAAGCCAGCAATAGTGGACCCGTCTCGGTATGTTTAGTTTGTCTACGTTTGGTTAGGTTAGAATCGGTCAGGTTAAGTTGGGGTTTCTTTGACTTTTTTGCTGTACACCGACATTCGGCGGATTCCTGAGCTCTACTGTAATCTGATATGTTCTGCTTGGCTCTGCCGAGGACAGCAATAGTGGCCTCGGCACTTTAATTTAATATAGAATGTGTTTGGTTATATTACGCTTGGATAGGTTAGGATTCGATAGCCTTTAATTTTGTGATACACACGCCTATGCGGTGTATTTCTACGCCCCAAGTTGCTCTACTATGCTCTACTCGGCTGTGGGTAGGCCAGTTATAGTGGTCTCGGCACGTTAGTTTGTGTAGGATACGTTTGAGTACGTTACGTTGTTTTGAGCTAGGTTCGGATTGATTTGACTT
>NW_016953834.1:0-503 GCF_001483705.2 Eufriesea mexicana
GATAACATTCTCGCATATATAAGTAGGATAGACCCTATTGGCGTGCTATAGACATTGCAATGCGGTAGAATCTGGATGGAAATTTCAAATTTATTCACATTTTCGACTAATATCCTGATGAGCTAACTTTCTTGCATAAACAAGGAGGCAAGTTTATATTTGCAAGCTATAACCATTGCAATGCTATACAATCGTCCTGGAAAATTCAATTTTATTGTCATTTTCGACTAATATCGTGGTGAGATATCTTCCTTGGATAAGTATGGAGGAAAGATAATTTTGGAGTGTTATTGAGATTGCAATATCATAGAATCTGACTAGAAAGTTCAATTTTATTGACATCTTTGACTAATATCGTGGAAAGCTAACTTTCTTGCATAAACAAGGTGGAAAGAATATTGTGGCGTGCTATAGCCAATTCAATACTGTAGAGTCTGGCTGGGAAGTTCAATTTTATTGACGTTTTCGACCAACATCGTGGTGAGCTAACTTTCTTGCATAAA
>NW_016953835.1:0-290 GCF_001483705.2 Eufriesea mexicana
AACCGTACCTAACCAAACGTAACATAAAACAACCGTACGTATCATAAGCATTATTCCTGGCTTTCACAGAGACAAGCAGGGTGAGACAGCGCACGGAGGAGCGCAGAAGTCCAAAGAATGGCATTGTGAGGCACAAAAGTCAGAGCCATCCTAACCTAACACAGCGTAACCTTCCTAACCAAACGTAACCTATCTGAAACTAACGTGCGGCGACCACTATTGCTGGCTTCCCGTGTGTCGAGCGGAGTATAGGAGAGCAATGTAGAGTGCTGAAATACACCGAATATCAG
>NW_016953836.1:0-723 GCF_001483705.2 Eufriesea mexicana
GTTATCTCACCACGATATTAGTCGAATATGTCAATAAAATTGAACTTTCCAGTCACATTCTAATGCATAGCAATGGCTACTGCTCGCCAATGGAATCCTTCCTCCTTGTTTATGCATGAAAGTTAGCTCACCACGATATTAGTCGAAAATGTCAATAAAATTGGGCTTTCCAGCCTGATTCCAGAGCATTCCGACGGCTATAGCACGCCAATTGCATCTTTCCTCCGTATTTATACAATAAGGTTGGCTCACCACGCTATTACTCGAAAATGTCAATAAAATTGTATTTTCCTGGAAGATTCTATAGCTTCGCAATGCCTATAGCACGAAAATAGGGCCTTTCCTCCATATTTATGCATGAAAGTTATCCCACAGCGATATTAGCCGAAAATGTCAATAAAATTGGATTTTCCAGCCAGATTCTACAGCATTGCAATGGATATAGCACGCCAAATGTATCCTTCCTCCTTATTTATGAAAGAAAGATAGCTGAACACGATATTAGTCGAGAATGTCAATAAATTTGAATTTTCCGACCACATTCCCTATCATTGCAAAGGCTATAGCGCGCCAATAGTATCTTTCCCCCTTACTTATGCAAGGAAGTTGGGTCTCCACAATATTAGCCGAAAATGTCAATAAAATTTTATTTACCAGGAGGAGTCTAAAACATGCAAGGCCTATAGCACGAGAATAGAATCCTTCCGCCTTATTTATGCAACA
>NW_016953837.1:0-1898 GCF_001483705.2 Eufriesea mexicana
TTGGCGTGCTATAGCCAATGCAGTGATATAGAGTGTGTTTGGGAAGCTCAAATTTATTGACATTTTCGACTACCATCGCGGTGAGCTATCTTTCTTGCATGAACGAGGACGAAAGATTCTATTGGCGAGCTCTAGCAGTTGCAATGGTTTAGAATGTGGCTGAAAAACTCAATTTTAATGACATTTTCGTCTAATATTGCGTTGAGCTATCTTCGTTGCAAAAGCAAGGAAGAAAGATTCTGTTGGCGAGCTATAGACATTGCAATGCTGTAGAATCTGGCTGGAAAATACAATTTTATTGATATTTTCGACTAATATCGTGGTGAGCTATCTTTCTTGCATAAACAAGGAGGAGAGATTATATTGGCGAGCTGTAGCCATTGCAATGCTTTAGAATGTGGCTGGAAATCTCTATTTTTTTAACATTTTCGGCTAATATTGTGGTGAGCTATCTTTCTTGCATAAATAAGGAGGAAAATTACTGCTGGCGTGCTCTAGGCATTGCAACGCTATAGAATCTGGAAGGAAAGCTGAATTTTATTGACATTTTCGACTAATATTGCGGTGAGTTAGCTTTCCTGCATAAATGCGGAGGAAAGATTCTATTGGCGTGCTGTAGCCATTGCAGTGCTATAGAATATGGCTGGAAAGTTCCATTTTACTGACATTTTCGACTAATATCGAGAAATGCTTACTTTCATGCATAAACAAGGAGGAGAGATTCTATTGGCGAGCTATAGCTACTGCAGTCCTGCAGAATCTGACTGGAAAATACAATTTTACTGACATTTTCGACTAATATCGTGGTGAGCCAACTTCGTTGCAATCGCAAGGAAGAAAGATACCTTTGGAGTGCTATAGCCATTGCAATGCTGTAGAGTCTGACTGGAAAGTTCATTTTTATTGACATTTTCGAATAATATTGTGGTGAGTTAACTTGCTTGCATAAATAAGGAGGAAATGTTCTGTTGGCGTGCTATAGGCATTGCAATGCTGTAGAATATGGAAGGGAAATATAATTTTATTGACATTTTCATCTAATATCGTGGTGAGCTAACTTTTTGCATATATAAGGAGAGTTGGTATTACTGCCGTGCTGCAGCCATTGCGTTGCTATAGCATCCAGCTGGAAAATTCAATTTCATTGACATTTCCGGCAAATATTGTGGTGAGATGACTCTCTTGCAAAAACAAGGGCGAAAGATATCTTTGGCGTGCTATAGCTGTTGCATTGATATCGAATGTGTTTGGAAATTCCAAATTTATTGACATTTTCAACTAACATCGTGGTGAGCTATCTTTCTTGCATATATAAGGAGGAAAGATGCAATTCACGTGCTATAGCCTTCGCAATGCTAAAGAATCTGGCTGGAAAGTTCATTTTATTGACAGTTTCGTCTAATATTGTGGTGAGTTATTTTCCTTGCATAACTAAGTAGGAACGACTCTATTGGCGTGCTATAGGCATTGCATGCTATAGAATCCAACTGGAAAATAAAATTTTATTGACATTTTCAACTAATATCGTGGTGACCTCACTTCCTTGCATAAGTAAGGGGGAAAGATACTATTGGCGTGCTATAGCCATTGCAATGCTCTGGAATCTGGTTGGAAAACTCAATTTTGCGGGAATTTTCGACTAATATCGTGGTGAGCAAACTTTTTTGCATAAATAAGGGGGAAAGATACTATTGGCGTGCTGCGAGCATTGCAAATGCTATAGAATCTTCCTGGAAAGTTCAAATTTATTAACATTTTCGACTAATATCGTGGTGAGTTATCTTCCTTGCATAAATAAGGAGGAAGCTTACAATTTGCGTACTATAGCCGTCTCAGTGCCATAGAATCTGGCTGGAAAGTTCAATTTTGTTGACATTTTCGACTAATATCGTGGTGAG
>NW_016953837.1:2495-3952 GCF_001483705.2 Eufriesea mexicana
GAATCCTACTGGAAAATAAAATTTTATTGACATTTTCGTCTAATATCGTGGTGCCCTCACTTCCTTGCATAAGTAAGGGCGAAAGAAACTATTGGCGTGCTATAGCCTTTGCAATGCTGTGGACTCTGGCAGGAAAATTCAATTTTACTAACATTTTCGCCTAATACCGCGGTTAGCTGCCGTTCTTGCATAAATGAGGAGGATAGATTCTATTGGCGTACTATAGGCGTTGCAAAGCTGTAGAATATTCCTGGAAAATTCAATTTTGTTGACATTTTCGACTAATATCGTGGTGAGCTACCTTTCTTGCATAAATGAGGAGGATAGATTCTATTGGCGTACTATAGGCGTTGCAAAGCTGTAGAATATTCCTGGAAAATTCAATTTTGTTGACATTTTCGACTAATATCGTGGTGAGCTAATTTGCTTGCACAAGTAAGGAGGAAAGATTCTATTGGCGTGCTGTAGCCATTGCAATGCTCTGGAATCTGGTTGGAAAACTCAATTTTGCGGGCATTTTCGACTAATATCGTGGTGAGCTAATTTGCTTGCACAAGTAAGGAGGAAAGATTCTATTGGCGTGCTGTAGCCATTGCAATGCTCTGGAATCTGGTTGGAAAATTCAGTTTTATTGACATTTTCGACTAATATTGTGGTGAGGCAACTTTGTTGCAAAAGCAAGGAAGAAAGATCCTTTTGGAGTGCTGTAGCCGTTGCAATGCTGTAGAATCTGGCAGGACAGACCTATTTTATTGACATTGTCGACTAATATCGTGGTGAGCTAACTTCCTTGCAGAAATAAGGAGGCAAGATCCTTTTTGAGTGCTATAGCCATTGCAATGATATAGAATGTGGCTGGAAAACGCAATTTTGTTGACATTTTCGACTAATATCGTGGTGAGTTAACTTTCTTGCATAAATAAGGAGGAAAGATTCTATTGGCGTGCTAAAGGCATTGCTATGCCATTGAATCTTCCTGTAAAATTCAATTTTACTGACATTTTCGAATAATATCGTGGTGAGCCAATTTTATTGCATAAATAAGGAGTAAAGATTTAATTGGCGTGCTGTATCCGTCGCAATGCTATAAAATCTGGCTGGAAAGTTCAATTTTGTTGACAGTTTCGATTAATTTCGTGGTGAGCCACATTTTTTTGCATAAATAAGGTGGGTAGATGCTCCTGGCGTGCTATAGCCATTGCATTGCTATAGCATCCAGCTGGAAAATTCAATTTTACTGACTTTTCCGGCTAATATTGTGGTGAGCTAACTTTCTTGCATATATAAGGAGGAAAGATCCAATTCACGTGGTATAGCCGTCGCAATGCAACAGAATCTGGTTGAAAAGTTTAACTTTACGGAGATTTTCGACTAATATCGCAGTGAGCTGACTTTCTTGCATATATAAGGAGGAAAGACTCAATTCACGTGCTATAGCCGTCGCAATGCTATAGAAT
>NW_016953837.1:4618-10714 GCF_001483705.2 Eufriesea mexicana
CCTCACTTCCTTGCATAAGTAAGGGCGAAAGATACTATTGGCGTGCTATAGCCTTTGCAATGCTGTGGACTCTGGCAGGAAAATTCAATTTTACTAACATTTTCGCCTAATACCGCGGTGAGCTGCCGTTCTTGCATAAATGAGGAGGATAGATTCTATTGGCGTACTATAGGCATTGCAAAGCTTTAGAATCTTCCTGCAAAATACAATTTTGTTGACATTTTCGACTAATATCGTGGTGAGCTAACTTTCTTGGATAAACAAGGACGAAAGATTCTATTGGAGTGCTATGGCCATTGCAATGCTGTCGAATCTGGCTGGAAAGTTCAATTCTATTGACATTATCGACTAACATCGCGGAGAGCTAACTTCCTTGAGTAAGTTAGGAGGAAAGATCCTCTAGGCATGCGATAGCGATTGCAATGCTGTAGAATCTGTCTAGAAAATTCAATCTTATTGACATTATCGACTAATATCGTTGTGAGTTATCTTCATTGCATAAGTAAGGAGGAAAGATACTTTTGGAGTGCTATAGCCATTGGAATGCTGTCGAATCTGGCTGGAAAGTTCAATTCTATTGACATTATCGACTAACATCGCGGAGAGCTAACTTCCTTGCGTAAGTTGGGATGAAAGATCTTCTTGGCGTGCTATATCCATTGCAATGCGGTAGAATCTGCGTAGAAAGTTCAATTTTATTGACGTTTTCGACTAATATCGTGATGAGCTACCTATTTGCATAAATAACGAGAGTAGATGCTACTGGCGTGATATAGCCATTGCATTGATATAGCTTCCAGCTGGAAAATTTAATTTTATTGACATCTCCGACAAATATTGTGGTCATCTAACTCTCTTGCAAAGACAAGGACAAAAGATACTATTGGCGTGCTATAGCCGTTGCAGTGATATCGAATGTGCTTGGAAAATTCAAATTTAATGACATTTTCAACTAATATCGTGTTGACCTAACTTCCTTGCATAAGTAAGGTGGAAAGATACTATTGGCGTGTTATAGCCTTCGCAATGCTATGGACTCTGGCAGCAAAATTCAATTATACTGACATTTTCGACTAATATCGTGGTGAGCTGCAGTTCTTGCATAAATAAGAAGGAATTATTCTATTGGCGTGCTATAGCCATTGCAATGATATAGAATGTGGTTGGAAAATTCAAATTTATTGACATTTTCTACTAGTATTATGGTGAGCTATCTTTCTTTCATATCTAAGGAGGAAGGTTACAATTGTCGTGCTATAGCCGTCGCAATGCTATAGAATCAGGCTGGAAAGTCCTATTTTATTCTCATTTTCGACTGATATCGAGGCGAGCTAACTTCCTTGCATAAGCAAGGAGGAAACATCCTTTTGGGGTGCCATAGCCATTGCAGTGCTGTAGAATCTGTCTTTAAAATTCAATTTTATTGGCATTTTCGACTAATATCGCGGTGTGCTAGCTTTCTTGCATGAACAAGGAGGAAAGATTCTATTGGCGAGCTGTAGCCATTGCAATGGTTTAGAATGTGGCTGAAAAACTCAATTTTATTGACATTTTCGTCTAATATTGCGGTGAGCCACCTTGGTTGCAAAAGCAACTAAGAAAGAACCTTTTGGAGTGCTACAGCCATTGCAATGCTGTAGAATATGGCTGGAAAATTCAATTTTATTGACATTTTCGACAAATATCGTGGTGAACTTACTTCGTTGCATACGAAATGAGGGTAAATCCTTTTTGAGTGCTATAGCCATTGCAATGATATAGAATGTGGCTGGAAAACGCAATTTTGTTGACATTTTCGACTAATATCGTGGTGAGCTAACTTCTTTGCATAAATATGGTGGAAAGATACTTTTTGAGTGCTATAGCCATTGCAATGATATAGAATCTGGCTGCAAAATTCAATTTTATTGTCATTTCCGGCTAATATTGTGGTGGGCTAACTCTCTTGCATAAATAAGGACGAAAGAAACTATTGGCGTGCTATAGCCATTGCATTGATGTAGAATCTTCCTGGAAAATTCAATTTTGTTGATATTTTCGACTAATATCGTGGTGAGCTACCTTTCTTGCATAAATGAGGAGGATAGATTCTATTGGCGTACTATAGGCATTGCAAAGCTATAGAATCTTCCTGGAAAATTCAATTTTGTTGACATTTTCGACTAATATCGTGGTGAGCTACCTTTCTTGGATAAACAAGGACGAAAGATTCTATTGGCGGGCTTTAGCAACTGCAGTGCTTTAGAATCAGGCGGAAAAATTCAATTTTATTGTCATTTTCGGCTAATATTGTGGTGAGCTATCTTTCTTGCATAAATAATGAGGAAAGATTCTGTTGGCGTGCTCTAGTCATTGCAACGCTATAGAACCTGGATGGAAAATTCAATTTTATTGACATTATCGACTAATATCGTTGTGAGTTACCTTTCTTGCATAAGTAAGGAGGAACGATTCTATTGGCGTGCTATAGGCATTGCATGCTATAGAATCGCCCTTGAAAATTCAATTTTATTGACATTTTCGCCTAATATCGTGGTGAGCTATCTCTATTGCATAAATAGGGAGGCAAGATTCAATTGGCGTGCTATAGACGTTGCAATGCTATAGAATCTGGAAGGAAAACTCAATTTTATTGACATTTTCGACTAATATTGTGTTGATCTATCGTCGTTTCATATGTAAGGAGGAAATATCCTTTTTGAGTGCTACAGGAATTGCAATGATATAGAATGTGGCTGGAAAATGCAATTTTATGACATTATCGACTACTATCGTGGTGTGCTAACTTTCATGCATAAGTAAGTAGGAACGATTCTACAGGCGTGCTATAGCCTTTTCAATGCTATAGAATCTGGCTGGAAAGTTCATTTTTATTGACACTTTCGACTAATAACGTGGTGAGCCAGCTTCGTTGCAATAGCAAGGAAGAAGGATCCCTTTGGAGTGCTATAGCCATTGCTATGCTGTAGAATGTGCCTGGAAAGTACAATTTTATTGACATTTTCGAATAATATTGTGGTGAGTTAACTTGCTTGCATAAATAAGGAGGAAATACTCTGTTGGCGTGCTATAGGCATTGCAAAGCTATAGAATCTTCCCGGAAAATTCAATATTACAGACATTTTCGACTAATATCGTGTCGAGCTAACTTCCTTGGATAAGTATGTGGGTAAGATACTTTTGGAGAGCTACAGCCATTGCAATGCTGTAGAATCTGGCTGGAAAATTCAATTTTATTGACATTTTCGACTACTATCGCTGTGAGTTATCTTTCTTGCATAAGTAAGGATGAAAGATACTTTTGGAGTGCTATAGCCATTGGAATGCTGTTGAATCTGGCTGGAAAATTCAATTTTATTGACATTTTCGACTACTATCGCTGTGAGTTATCTTTCTTGCATAAGTAAGGATGAAAGATACTTTTGGAGTGCTATAGCCATTGGAATGCTGTTGAATCTGGCTGGAAAATTCAGTTTTATTGACATTTTTGACTAATATCGCGGTGAGCTAACTTTATTGCATAAATAACGCGGAAGCATTCTGATGGCTTGCTGTAGGCATTGTAACGCTATGGAATCTGGAATGCAAATTCAATATTATTGACATTTTCGACTAATATCGTGGTGAGCCAAGTTTGTTGCAAAAGCAAGGAAGAATGATCCTTTTAGAGTGCCATAGCCATTGCAGTGCTGTAGAATCTGGCTGGAAAGATCAATTTTATTGACATCTTCGAATAATATTGTGGTCAGTTAGCTTGCTTCCATAAATAAGGAGGAAAGATTCTGTTGGCGTGCTATAGGCATTGCATGCTATAGAATCCTCCTGGAAAATAAAATTTTATTGACATTTTCGACTAATATCGTGGTGACCTCACTTCCTTGGATAAGTAAGGGGGTAAGATACTTTTGGAGAGCTATACCCACTGCAGTGCTGTAGAATCTGGCTGGAAAATTCAATTTTGTTGACATTTTCGTCTAATATCGCGGTGAGCTATCTTTCTTGCATAAAAAAGGAGGAAAGATACTATTGGCGAGCTGTAGCCATTGCAATAGTTTTGAATGTGGATGAAAAACTGAATTTTATTGACATTTTCGTCTAATATTGCGGCCATTAACTTCGTTGCTAAAGCAAGGAAGAGAGATCCTTTTGGAGTGCTAAAGCCATAGCAATGCTGTAGAATCTGGCTGGAAAGTTCAGTTTTATTGACATTTTCGAATAATATTGTGGTGACCTCACTTCCTTGCATAAGTAAGTGGGAAAGATACTATTGGCGTGCTTTAGCCTTTGCAATGCTATGGACTCTGGCAGGAAAATTCAATTTTACAAACATATTCGACTAATATCGATGTGAGCTGCGGTTCTTGCATAAATAAGGAGGAATAATTCCATTGGCGTGCTATAGCCTATGCAATGATATAGAATGTGGTTGGAAAATTCAAATTTCTTGACATTTTCGACAATTATCATGGTGAGCTATCTTTCTGGCATAAATAAGGAAGAAAGATTCTACTGGGGTGCTATAGGCATTGGAATGCTATAGAATCCTCCTGGAAAATTCAATTTTACTGACATTTTCGACTAATATTATGGCGAGCTAACTTTCTTGCGTAAATAATGTGGAAAGATACTATTGGCCTGCTGTAGCCACTCCAATGATAAAGAATGTGGTTTGAAAATTCAAATTCATTGACATTTTCCACTAATATCGTGTTGAGCTATCTTTTTTGCAAAAATAAAGAGGAAAGATTCAATTCGCGTGCTATAGCCGTCGCAATGCACTAGAATGTAGCTGGAAAGTTCAATTTAATTGCCATTTTCGACTAATATCGTGGTGAGCTAACTTTGTTGCATAAATAAGGAGGAAAGATACATTTGACATGCTATAGCCGTCGCAATGCTATAGAATCAGTCTGGAAAGTTCAATTTTGTTGACATTTTCGACTAATATCTTGGCGTGCTAACTTCGTTGCATAAACTAGGAGGAAAGATACTTTTGGAGTGCTATAGCCATTGCAATGCTTTAGAATCTGGCTGGAAAATTCAATTTTTTTGACAATTTCGACTAATATCTTGGCGAGCTAACTTTCTTACATAAATAAGGAGGAAAGACTCTATTGGCGTGGTCTAGGCATTTCGGCGCTGTAGAATCTGGAAGGAAAATTAAATTTTATTGACATTTTCGACTAACTTCGTGGTGAGCTACCGTCCGTGCATATGTAAGGAGGAAGGGTACTCTTAGAGTGCTATAGAATTCGCATTGATATGGAATGTGGCTGAAAATACAGTTTTGTTGACTTTTTCGACTACTATCGTTGTGAGCTATCTTTCTGGCATAAATGACGGAGAAAGATTCTATTGGCGTGCTACCGCCATTGCATTGATATAGAATGTGGTTTGAAAATACATATTTATTGACATTTTCGACTAACATTGTGGTGAGCTAGCTTTCTTGCATAAATAAGGAGGAGAGAACATTTTGGAGTGCCGTAGCTATTGCAGTGCTGCAGAACATTGCTGGAAAATTCAATTTTATTGACATTTTTGACTAATATCGTGGTGAACTAACTTTATTGCATAAATAAGTAGAAAAGATTCCATTCGCGTGCTGTAGCCATCGCAATGCTATAGAATCTGGCTGGAAAGTGCAATTTTGTTGACATTTACGACTAATACTGTGTTGAGTTAACTTCCTTGCATTACTAAGGAGGAACGATTCTATTGGCGTGCTATGGGCATTGCATGCTATAGAATCCTACTGGAAAATAAAATTTAATTGACATTTTCGTCTAACAACGTGGTGACCTTACTTCCTTGCATAAGTAAGGGGGAAAGATACTATTGGCGTGCTATAGGCAATGCAATGCTGTAGAATCTGCAAGGAAATTTCAATTTTATCGACATTTTCGACTAATATCGTAGTGATCTTACTTTCATGCATAAGTAAGGAGGAAAGACACTTTTTGAGCGCTATAGAAATTGCAGTGATATAGAATGTGGCTGAAAATACAATTTTGTTGACATTTTCGACTACTATCGTGGTGAGCTGACTTTCTGGCATAAATAATGAAGAAAGATTCTATTGGCGTGCTATAGGCA
>NW_016953838.1:0-1179 GCF_001483705.2 Eufriesea mexicana
GCCATTGGATTGAGGGCGTTAGGCGATCTATTCACCGTGCTACAACAGGATATAGATTTCGAAAAGACCTACTCTCGGGCAAGTAGATGGCTGTACTTGCCATTAGATTGATGGCGTTAGGCGACCTAATCTCCAAGCTATGCCAGCTTCCGTATTTTGAATTGAATTATATTCTGGCAAGTAGATGGCTGTACTTTCCATTGGAATGAAGGCGTTGGGCGAACTATTCACCAAGCTGTAACAGGTTATAGATTTTGCATAGACCTATTTTCTGGCAAGTAGATATCTGCAGTTGCCAGTGGATTGAAGGCTATAGGCGATCTATTCACCAAGCTAAGACAGCTAATATAATTTGAGCAGACTTATTTTCTGTTAAGTAGATGGATGTACTTGACATTGGATTGAAGGCGTAAGGCGATCTATTCACCAAGCTATAACAGATTTTAGATTTTGAATAGACCTATTTTCTGGCAAGTAGATGGCAGTACTTGCCATTGGATTGTAGGCGTTAGGCGTTCTATTCAACAAGCTATATCAGATTATAGATTTTGAATGGACATATTCCCTGGCAAGTAGACTGCTGTTCTTGCCATTGGATTGCAGGCGATAGGCGATCTAATCACCAACCTTTCGCAGATTATAGGTTTTGAATAGACTTTTTCTCTGGCAAGTAGACGGCAGTACTTGCCATTGGATTGACGGCGTTAGGCGATATATTCACCATGCTACAACAGGATATAGATTTCGAATATACCTATTCTCAGGCAAGTAGATGGCTGTACTTGCCATTGGATTGAGGGCGCTAGGCGATCTATTCACCAAGCTATAACAGATTATAGATTTTGAATAGACCTATTTTCTGGCATGTAGATGGCTGTACTTGCCATTGGATTGAGGGCGCTAGGCGATCTATTCACCAAGCTATAACAGATTATAGATTTTGAATAGACCTATTTTCTGGCATGTAGATGGCTGTACTTGCCATTGGATTGAGGGCGCTAGGCGATCTATTCACCAAGCTATAACAGATTATAGATTTTGAATAGACCTATTTTCTGGCATGTAGATGGCAGTACTTGCCATTGAATTGTAGGCGTTAGACGATCTATTCAACAGGCTATAACACATTATAGACTTTGAATAGACATATTCCCTGGCAAGTAGACTGCTGTTCTTGCA
>NW_016953839.1:0-637 GCF_001483705.2 Eufriesea mexicana
CGTGCACAGACAACTATTTCTGTCCTTCCCAGAGACAGGCTGAAGACATTACGGCACTGTAGTGCTCAGAAGTCCTCCTTATAGCAGACAACAGCAATAAAGTCAAAGCTACCCTCTCCAAGCCTAACCAATCCTAACATAACCAATCGTAACCAAACTCAACATAACGCGCCGCGAACACTACTGCTGGCCTCCCCAGGGTCAGGCAGAGCACAATAGCGGAGTGGAGAAAGCAGAAATCTATAGAATCGCTGTGTACATCATATAAGTATGTGCTACCCAGGATTATCCCAAACCAACGAAACATTGGCAAACATGGCGTAACTCAACCTAACGTGCCGAGACTGCGATTGCTGCCCTCCTCAGACCCAAACTGAAAATGATAGACGACTGTTGGGACTAGAAATCCACCTAATAGCAGACTGTAGCAGTAAAGCCAATGCTATCCTCTCCTAACATAGATAACCGTAAAATACCTGAACGTATCCTAACTTACACAGACGTGACGCGGCCGCTATTTTTGCCCTCCCCAGATGCAAGACACGCTAGAGCACAGCAAAGCGTAGGAATCCATCGAATAGCAGTGTACAGCACAAAAGTTAAAGCTACCCTTACCAAACGTAGCCTAACTCAACCT
>NW_016953840.1:0-243 GCF_001483705.2 Eufriesea mexicana
ACGCCTTCAATCCAATGGCAAGTACAGCCATCCACTTGCCAGAGAATAGGTATATTCAAAATCCATAATCTCTTATTTCTTGGTGAATAGATAGCCTAACGCCTTCAATCCTATGGCAAGTGCAGCCATCTACTTGGCAGAGAATAGGTCTATTCAAAATCTATAACCTGTTATAGCTTGGTGAGTAGATCTCATAACGCCTTCAATCCAATGGCTACTACAGCCATCTACTTGCCAGAGAAT
>NW_016953840.1:398-718 GCF_001483705.2 Eufriesea mexicana
CCAATAGCAAGTACTGCCATCTACTTGCCGGAGAATAGGTCCATTCAAAATCTATTATCTGTTATAGCTTGGCTAATAGGACGCCTAACGTCTGCAACCAATGGCATGTACAGCCATCTACTTGCCAGAGAATAGGTCTATTCAAAATCCATAATCTCTTATATCTTGGTGTATAGATAGCCTATCGCCTTCAATCCTATGACAAGTGCAGCCATCTACTTGGCAGAGAATAGGTCTATTCAAAATCTATAACCTGTTATAGCTTGGTGAGTAGATCGCTTAACGCCTTCAATCCAATGGCAAGTACAGCCATCTACTTG
>NW_016953841.1:0-646 GCF_001483705.2 Eufriesea mexicana
GCCTGACCTGGCCTGACCTGAACTGACCTGAACTGACCTTAGCTGACCTGACCTTACCTGAGCAGACGTTATCTGACCTGATCTGACCTGTCCTGACTTTAACCGACCTTACCTGCCCCGACCTGATCTGACTGACCTGACATGACCTGCCCTGACCCGACCTGGACTCGCCTGGCCTGACCTGGCCCTACCTGACCTGACCTGACCTGATATGACATGACCAGATCTGAAGTGAATTGACCTCAACAGACCTGACCTGACCAGGCATGATCTGGCCTGGCCTGACCTTACATGACCTGTCCCGACCTGACCTGACCTGACCTGATATGACATGACCAGATCTGAAGTGAATTGACCTCAACAGACCTGACCTGACCAGGCATGATCTGGCCTGGCCTGACCTTACATGACCTGTCCCGACCTGACCTGACCTGACCTGATATGACATGACCAGATCTGAAGTGAATTGACCTCAACAGACCTGACCTGACCAGGCATGATCTGGCCTGGCCTGACCTTACATGACCTGTCCCGACCTGACCTGACCTGAATTGACCTGAATTGACCTTACCATACCTGACCTGTCTTGCCCTGAACTGACCTCACCAGACCTGACCTGACCTGTCCCGACCTGACCTGACATGAC
>NW_016953842.1:0-609 GCF_001483705.2 Eufriesea mexicana
AAGGTACATTTGGCGTGCTATATCCGTTGCAATGCTATAGCATCTGCCTGGAAAGCTTAATTTTATTGACATTTTCGGATTAAATCGTGGCGAGCAAACTTTCTTGCATAAATAAGGAGGAACGATGCTTTTGGCGAGTTGTAGCCATTGCAATGCTATAGAATCTAAATGGAATGTTGATTTCTATTAACATTTCCGACTAATGTCGCGGTGAACAAACTTCCTCGCATAAATACGGAGGATAGATTCTATTGGCGTACTGTAGCCATTGATATGAAATAGTGCCTGACTGGAAAGATCAATTCTATATACATTTTCGACTGATATCGTGGTGAACAATCTTCCTCGTATAAGTAAGGCGGATAAATTCTATTGGCGTGATATAGACGTTGCATTGCTATAGAATCTGACTGGAAAGTTCAGCTTTATTGACACTTTCGACTAATATCTTCGTTAGGAGGCTTTCTTGCATAATTAAGGAGGAAAGATTCATTTGGCGTGTTATATCCGTTGCAATGCTATAGAATCTGTCTGGAAAGCTTAATCTTATTGACATTTTCGGATTATATCGTGGCGAGCAAGCTTTCTTGCATAAATAAGGAGGATTGA
>NW_016953843.1:0-517 GCF_001483705.2 Eufriesea mexicana
AACCATTGCAATGATATGGAATGTGCCTGGCAGTTACGATTTCATCGATATTTTCAACTAATACCGTGGTGAGCTACCTTTCTTCCATAAATCAGGGGGAAAGATTCGGTTGGCATGCTATAGGCATTGCAATGCTATAGAATCTTGCTGGAAAATTCTATTTTATTGACATTTTCGACTAATAGCGTGGTGAGCCAACTTCCCTGCATAAATAAAATAAGGAGGAAAGATCCTTTTGTCCAGCTATACAGATTGGAATGCTGCAGAATCGGGCTGGAAAGTTCAATTTTATTTACATTTTCGACTAATATCGTGGTGAGCTAGCTTCCTTGCATAAGTATCGAGGAAAGATCCTTTTGGCGCGCTATGACCATTGCAATGATATGGAATGTGCCTGGAAGTTTCGATTTTATCGACATTTTCAACTTATATCGTGGTGAGCTATCTTTCTTGAGTAAATAAGACGGAAAGATTCCATTGGCGTGCTATTGCCATTGCAATGCCAAAGAATCTGGTT
>NW_016953844.1:0-817 GCF_001483705.2 Eufriesea mexicana
TTTTCTGATATACCCAGCGATTCTATGGATTTCTGCGTTGTACTCTACACTAATGTGTTCTGCATGGCTCTGTGAAGGCCAGCAATGGTTTTCGCGGCATGTTGG
The DNA here is from genome assembly GCF_001483705.2 of Eufriesea mexicana. Classification (NCBI taxonomy): domain Eukaryota; kingdom Metazoa; phylum Arthropoda; class Insecta; order Hymenoptera; family Apidae; genus Eufriesea; species Eufriesea mexicana. The sequence goes on from NW_016953844.1 coordinate 106, forward strand.
CTTGAGTTAGGTTACGCTTGGTTGTGTTACGTATGGCTCGGTTAGGAGAGGATAGTCCTGACTTTAGTGCTCTGGTCTGCTATGTGGTGAATTTATGCGCGCGGCGGTGATCTAATGTCTTCAGCTTGGCTCCGGGAAGGCCAGCAATAGTGGCCCGGCGCGTCATGCTGTGTCAGGTTACTTTCGGGTAGGTTGGGTTAGGCTAAGTTTGGTAAGGATTGCTTTACCTTTTGTGCTGTACACTAATGTCCGGTGGATTTCTGCGCTCTACTAAGCTCTAGAACGTCCTGCCTGCCTCTGAGGACGGCAGCAATAGCGGTCTCGGCACGTTAATCTGAGTTATTCTATGTTTGGCTATGTTCTTTCGGTTTGGGTTCGCCATGGGTCGCCTTGACCTTTCTGATATGCACTGCGATTCTATGGATTTCTGCCATCTACTCTCCACTAGTGTGTTCTGCATGACCCTTGGAATGCCAGCAATAGTGGTCGCGGCATGTTAGTTTGAGTTACATTAGGTTCGGTTATGTTAGGGTAGGATAGCTCTGACTTTAGCGCAATAGTCTGCCATTAGATGGTTCCCTGCGCCCTTCGGTGCTTCAGTATGTTCAGCTTGGCTCTGGGCAGGCCAGCAATAGTGGTCTTGGCACGTTATATTGCGTCAAGTTACGTTCGATAAGTATGGGTTAGTCTTTGTTTGGTTAGAATAGCTGTA
>NW_016953845.1:0-882 GCF_001483705.2 Eufriesea mexicana
GCTATGGCTATAGCAAACCAATAGAATCTTTCCTTCGTATTTAAGCAGAAAGGTTTGCTCACCTCGTCATTAGACGAAAATGGCAATAGAATTGGTCTTTTCAGTTAGATTCAATTGCATTGCTATGGCTGTAGCAAGCCAATAGAATCCTATCTCCTTATTTATGCCGAAAAGTTTGCGCACCACCATATTGGTCGATAATGGGCTTTCCGGGCAGATTCTACTGCAATGCAAGGGCTACAGCAAACCAGTGGGATCTTTCCTTCGTATTTATTCAGATTCGCCTGCTCACCGCGATGTTAGACTCGAGAATGTCAATAAAATTGGACTTTTCAGTCAGATTATCAGATTCTATTGCAATGCAATGGCAATAACAAACCGATAGGATCTATCCACCTAATTTATGTAGAATATCTAGCTCACAACGATAATAGTTGAAATTGTCAATAAAATAGAGCTTTTCAGTCAGACTATATTGCAATGTTGTGGCTACAGCAAACAAATTGAACCTTAGCTTGTTGTTTACGCAGAAAAGACAGCTCACCTCAATATTAGTTGAAAATGGCAATAGAATTGGACTTTTCAGGCAGTTTCTATTGCAATGCCACGGCTATGGCAACCCAACGGAAACTTACCACGTTATTTATGCAGAAAAGCCTGCTCACCTCACTATTTGCCGAAAATGTTAATAGAATTGAACTTTTCTGTCAGATTCTATTGCAATGCAATGGCTATAGCAAACCAATAGAATCTTTCCTTCGTATTTAAGCAGAAAGGCTTGCCCACCGCAATATTAGACGAGACTGTCAATAAGATTGCGTTTTCGGGGCAGCATCTAATGCAATGCAATGTCTACAGCAAACCAATGGAATCTTCCCCCCT
>NW_016953846.1:0-923 GCF_001483705.2 Eufriesea mexicana
GGGCGCGAAAACGACGAAGCGGGGTTAGGGCCGGAGCGGCTAAGGGCGGCAATGTCGCGCGCGTGCGACGTCGCCATGCCGCGCGTGAGGGAGCCACCTTCGAGGTGTGTAGTGCACTGGTGGTGGGCTGAAATCGAGCAGCTCCGGGAGATATGCGTTCTCGCACGGCGCCAGTACACTCGGGCGCGTCGTCGACGGCGCGCGGTGTCCGCCGAGGAAATCGCGGGCCACTATCGCGGGTACCGGTCCGCGGTGGGCGATCTCCGGAGGGAGATTCGCAGAGCCAAATCTCGGCAATGGGACTCACAACGCTCGAAAGCGATCCGTGTGGACGCCCCTATAAATTAGTATTGGGGAAGTTAACGGCATGGGCGCCCCCCGTGACCGAGCGTATGCACCCCGAGCTCCTGCGGCGTGCGATCGTCACCCTCTCTCCTGTGTTGGCGGTGGATCGGGTTCAACCCGCTGCAGTGCGGTCGGAACCGTTCGGGTGGTCCGACGCCCTGGGGGTCTCGCGCGAGGAGTTGTGCCGTGCGGTCGTTAGGATGGGGGCGAGGAGCACCGCCCCCGGAAAGGACGGCATCCCAGGCCGAGCTTTGCACTGGCTCTGGAAGCGTGGGGTGTCCGCGTGCGACGGCTGTTCGACAGATGCCACAGAACCGGTCGCTTCCCGGCAGGTTGGAAGAGAGCGAGGGTCGTGCTGATCCCGAAACTAGTGAAGCCGCCGAACTCTCCGAAGGCATATCGGCCAATATGCCTGCTCGACTAGGCGGGCAAGCTCTTCGAGCGCGTTCTAGCTGCCCGCCTCCGAGAGTGTTTAACGGACGTGGTTTCCGATCTCAGCGTCTGCCAGTTCGGACTCCGGCATGGCCGGACGACGATCGACGCGATCAAGCGCGTTCGTACCCTGTCGGATGCTGCCG
>NW_016953847.1:0-564 GCF_001483705.2 Eufriesea mexicana
GATTCACGACGTTATTAGTCGAAAATGTCAATAAAATTGTTTTTTCCAACCAGATTCTTTGATCTTGCAATGGCAATAGCACGCCAATAGTATCTTTCTGTCTTATTTATGCAAGAAAGATAGCTAAACACAATATTAGTCGAAAACGTAAACAAAATTGATTCTGTCGGGCACATTCTATATCACTGGAATGGCTATAGTACGCCAAAAGGATCCTTCCTCCTTACTTATGCAAGGAAGTTAGCTCGCCACGATATTTGTCGAAAATGACAATGAAATTGCACTTTCCAGGCAGATTCTATAGCATTGCAATGGTTATATCTTGCCAAGATAATCTTACTTCCTTGTTTATGCAAGAAAGTTAGCTCACCACGATATTAGCCGAAAATGTCAATAAAATTGATTTTTCCAGCCCGATTCTGCAGCACTGCAACGGCTATAGCACGCCAAAAGGATCTTTCCTCCATACTTATGCAAGGAAGCTTGCTCACCACGATATTAGTCGAAAATACAATAAAATTGAACTTTCCAGCCTGATTCTGCAGCATTGCAATGGCTATAGCA
>NW_016953848.1:0-535 GCF_001483705.2 Eufriesea mexicana
ATCCCGCTAGCTTCCCGCGTGCTCCTCGCGCGTAGGGCGTTGGAAGCTACGAGCGCAGCGACTCTTGGCTCCGCGCGCACTGCTTGATGGATTAACGTGTTGGCCCGCCGCCTTCCCTAGCGTCGCTGCAGCTACATCCGTGCGGACCGTTACTCTCTCCCGTTATAACCTATTTGAGGGTGACCAAGGGCAGACGGGTGGGGGCCCGTCTTTTCGAGAGAAAGTAGTGCAGACGCGCGGCGCCGCGTGGTGGTCGCGCGGCGTCCGCAGTGTGTGCTTGTGATGCGGTACGGTGGTATGCGTGGTGTTTGTGCCTGTAAACGAACCGTCTCGCGCGCTTGGGCACGGACGGATCGGGTGCGATTTCTCGTCGCGCCGGGAGGGAACTACGGTTGCGTCGTTGGGGCGTCCTGGCAGTTGCGATGCAACGAAGTCTAGGGAGCGCCGAAATGTGAAGGGCTGGCTATCCTGGCGGTTTTAGTCGTTAATAGTCTCACAGCGCACAGCACCCTCCCACATGGTGCCGGTTATATAT
>NW_016953849.1:0-632 GCF_001483705.2 Eufriesea mexicana
GGATGTATAGATGAATGGATATATGGATGTATGGATGTATGAATGTATGGATGTATGGTTGGAAGGATATACGTATTGCTGGATGTATGGATGCTTGGATGTATGGATGTACGTATGTATGGATGTATGGATGTATGGATGGATGGATGGATGGATGGATGGATGGATGGATGGATGGATGGATGGATGGATGGATGGATGGATGGATGGATGGATGGATGGATGGATGGATGGATGGATGGATGGATGGATGGATGGATGGATGGATGGATGGATGGATGGATGGATGGATGGATGGATGGATGGATGGATGGATGGATGGATGGATGGATGGATGGATGGATGGATGGATGGATGGATGGATGGATGGATGGATGGATGGATGGATGGATGGATGGATGGATGGATGTATGTATGGATGTATGGATGTATGGATGGATGGACGGATGTTTAGTTGGCAGGATATATGGATGGATGGATGTATTGATGTACAGATGTATAGATGCATGAATGTATGCTTGCATGGATGTCTGTATGGATATTTTTATGGATGTATGTGTGGATGTATTCATGGACGAATGTATGGACGATACGGATGTATGGATGTATATATTTATGGATGTATGGATGGA
>NW_016953850.1:0-726 GCF_001483705.2 Eufriesea mexicana
GCTTGGCGCTGTAGAGGACAGCAATGGTGGTCTTGGCACGCTAGGTTGGGGTAGGCTACGTTCTGTTCGGTCATGTTAGCTTCGGTTAGTCCTGGATAGGTTAGTCTTTCGTGTTGGACACTGTTATTCAGTAGTATTCTGCTCTCTACTGTGCTGTGCTATGGTCTGTTCGAATCTGGGGTGGATAGCAATAGTGATCGTGGCACGTTATTTTGGGTTAAACTACGTTTGGTTATGTTACAATTTGCTAATTACAATTTGCTACGTTAGGTGATGGTGGCATTAACTTTTGAGCTATTTCACTCCTGTCCGGTGGATTCCTGCCCTCTACTGTGCTCTAGTGTGTTACGCTTTGCCCTGGGGAGGTCAGGAATAATGATGTAGGCACGTCAGATTGAGTTAGGTACGTTTGGTTGTATTCCGTTTGTGTAGGTTAGGGTGGAATAACTCCGACTATAGAACTATACGCTGCTGTTCGCAGGATTTCCGCGCTCTTCATGGCTCTACTGTACACTGCACGACCTTGTGGTGACCAGAAATGGCGGCTGTGGCACGATAGTTTGAGTTAGGTTTCGTTTGGTTACATCAGGTAATGTTACGTTTGGTCAGAATGGTTAAGACTTTTGTGGTACACGCTGATATTGGGTGGATTTCTACGCTCTACTGTGGTCTATTGTATTCTGCTTGGACATGGGGAGACCAGCAATAGCGGTCGCGGCACGTTAT
>NW_016953851.1:0-910 GCF_001483705.2 Eufriesea mexicana
CCACCTTATTTATGGAAGAAAGTTAGCTCACCACGATATTAGTCGAAAATGTCAATAAAATTGGATTTTACAGCCTATTTCTATAGCATTGCTATGGCTATAGCACGCCAATAGTATCTTTCCTCCTTATTTATGCAAGGTATTTAGCTCGCCACGATATTTGGCGATAATATCATTAAAATTGAATTTTCCATCCAGATTCTACAGCATTGCAATGGCTATAGCACACCAATAGAATCTCTCCTCGTTATTTCTGCAAGCAATTTCGCTCACCACGATATTATTCGAAAATATCAATAAAATTGAATTTTCTAGTCAGATTCTACAGCAATGTAATGTCTGTAGCTCGCCAATAGAATCCTTCCCCCTTATATATGCAAAAAAGGCAGCTCACTACGTTAATAGTCGAAAATGACAAGAAAATTGAATTTTCCAGCCTGATTCTATAGCATTGCAATGGCTATAGCACGCCAATAGACTCTTTCCTCCTTACTTATGCAAGAAAGCTAGCTCACTGCGGTAAAAGTCGAAAATGTCATTAAAATTGAATTTCCCGGCCCGAATCTGCAGCATTGTTATGGCTATAGCAACCCAATAGAATCTTTCTTCCTTATTTATGCAAGAAAGCTAGCTCACCACGATATAAGTCGAAGTTCTCAGTAAATTTGAATTTCCCATCCAGATTCTATATCATTGCTATGACTATATCACGCCAATAGCATCTTTTCTCCTTATATATGCAAGAAAGTTAGCTCAACACGATATTAGTCGAAAATGTCAATAAAATTGAATCTTCCAGACAGACTCTATAGCATTGGAATGCCTATGGCACTCCAATAAAATCCTTACTACTTATTTGTGCAAGAAAGATAGCACACCACGATATTAGTCGAAAATGTCAATAAAATTG
>NW_016953852.1:0-664 GCF_001483705.2 Eufriesea mexicana
AAAATTAGCTGACCACGGTATAAGCCGAAAATGGCAATAAAATTGGTTTTTCCATTCAGATTCAATTGCATTGCAACGGATATAGCACTCCAATAGAATCCTTACTCTATATTTATGCAACAAAATTAGCTCACCACGACATTAGTCGAAAATATACATAAATTTGAATTTTCCAGCCAGATTCTATGGAATTGCAATGTCTATAGCATGCCAATAGAATCTTTCCTCCTTATTTATGCAACAAAATTAGCTCACTCCGATATTAGTCGAAAATGTCCATAAAATTGAATTTTCCAGTCAGATTCTATTGCATTGCAATGGCTGTAGCATAGAATCCTTCCTCCTTATTTATGCAACAAAATTAGCTGAACACGATATTTGTCGAAAATGTCAATAAAATTGATTTTTCCATTCAGATTCTATTGCATTGCAATGGCTATAGCATGCCGATAGGACCTTTCCTACTAACTTATGCATCAAAACTAGCTCACCACGACATTAGTCGAAAATGACACTGAAATTGAATTTCGCTGTCAGATTCTATAGCATTGCAATGGCTATAGCATGCCCATAGGATCTGTCCTCCTTATTTATGCAACAAAATTAGCTCACCACGATATTAGTCGAAAATGTCCATAAAATTGAATTTTCCAGTCAGATTCTA
>NW_016953852.1:769-1016 GCF_001483705.2 Eufriesea mexicana
ATTTTCCAGTCAGATTCTATAGCATTACAATGGCTACAGCATGCTATTAAAATCTTTCCTCCTTATCTATGCAAGAAAATTATCTCACCACGATATAAGTCGAAAATGTCAATAAAATTGAATTTTCCAGCCAGATTCTATACAATTGCAATGTCTATAGCATGCCAATAGAATCTTTCCTCCCTATTTATGCAACAAAATTAGCTCACTCCGATATTAGTCGAAAATGTCCATAAAATTGAATTTT
>NW_016953853.1:0-811 GCF_001483705.2 Eufriesea mexicana
TGCGACCACGATTCATGTCGTACCCAGAGACAAGCAGAACATACTAGAGCGGGGTAGAACGCAAAAGATCACCGAACAGAAATTTAAACCACGAAAGTCATGGAAATTCGAACCCAACCCATAGTAATATATCCTAACCGAACGTAGCCCAACTCGTCCTAACGAGCCGAGACAACTGTTACTGGCCACCCATGAGGCGAGCAGAGCATAGTAGAGCAATGTAGTGCGTGGAATTCCACCGAATAGCAGTCCATAGCACAAAAGTGGCCTCTATCCTATAATAACACATCTGAACGTAATACAAGCAAACGTAACCTATCCGAACCTAACGTACCAAGAACACTGTTGCTGGCCTCCCTAGAGTCGAGCAGAGTATAGCAGAGCAATGAACAGCGCAGAAATCCACCAAATGGCAGTGTATAGCACACAAGTCATCTCTATCCTGTCCTAACCGATTCAAACGTAATACATACAAACGTAACCTACCCCCACCTGACGTGCCGAGACTAATATTGCTGGCCGCCCCAAAGACGAGCAGAACATACTAGAGCAGAGTAGAGCGCAGAAATCTTCCGAATAGCAGTACACAGCACAAAAGTAAAAGCTATCCGAACCAATCATAACCAAACCTTACCTAACCTAACCAAACGTAACCAAACTCGACCTAACGTCACGAGGCCACTATTGCTGGCACCTAGGGTCAAGCAGAACATATTACAGCACAGTAGATGGCAAAAGTCGACCACAAAGCAGTGTAAAGCACAAGAGTCAAAGCTATGTTCTCCCAACCTGTCCAAGCGTACTGTAACCG
>NW_016953854.1:0-3843 GCF_001483705.2 Eufriesea mexicana
CTTTTTTGCATAAACAAGGAGGCTAGATGTTATTGGCGTGCTATAGCCATTGCATTTCAATAGGATCTGGCTGGAAATATCAATTTTATTGACATTATCGAATAATATGGTCGTGAGCTATCTTTCTTGCATAAATATGGAGGAAAGATTCTATTGGCGTGCTATAGCTATTGCAGTGATATTGAATTCGGTTGGAAAATTCAAATTTATTGACATTTTCGACTAATATCGTTGTGAGCTAAGTCTCTTGCATAAATAAGGAGGAAAGATACTGTTGGCGTGCTATTGGCATTGAAATGCTGTAGAATCTTGCTGGAAAACTCAATTTTGATGACATGTTCGACTAATATCGTAATGAGCTAACTTCCTTGCATAGGTAAGTAGGAAAGATGCTTCTGGCGTGCTACAGCCATTGCAATGCTGTAGAATCTGGATGAAAAATATAATTTTATTGACATTTTCGACTAACATCTTGGTCAGCATACTTTCTTGCGTAAGCAAGGAGGAACGATCCTTTTGGAGTGCTATAGCCATTGCAGTGCTGTAGAATCTGGCTGGAAAATTCAATTTTATTGATACTTTCGAATAGTATCGTGGTGAGCCAACTTCCTTGCATAGGTAAGGAGGAAATATCCTTTTGGAGTGCTATAGCCATGCACTGCTGTAGAATCTGCCTCGTAAGATGAATTTCATTGAAATTTTTGACTAATATCATGGTGAGCTAACTTTCTTGCATAAATACGGAGGAAAGGTTCTTTTGGCATGCTATGGCCAATGCAATGATATGGAATCTGCATGGAAAATTCAATTTACTGACATTTTCGACTAATATCGTTGTGACCTATCTTTTTTGCATAAACGAGGAGAAAAGATTCTATTGTCCTGCTGTAGCCATTGTAATTCTATAGAATCCGGCTGGAAATTTCAATTTTACTGACATTCTCGACTGATATCGTAGTGAGCTACCTTTTTTGCATAAATAAGGAGGGTAGATGTTATTGGCATGCTATAGCCATTGCATTTCTATAGTGTCTTGCTGGAAAATTCAATTTTACTGACATCTTCGTCTAATATCTTAGTGAGCTACCTTTCTTGCATAAATACGGAGGAAAGGTTCTTTTGGCGTGCTATGGCCAATGCAATGACCTGGAATCTGCATGGAAAGCTCAATTTTAATAGCATCTTCGACTAATATCGTAGTGATCTACCTTTCTTGCGTAAATAAGGAGAAAAGATTCTTCTGGCCAGCTGTAGCCATCCCAGTTCTATAGAATCTTGCTGGAAAATACAATTTTCTTGACATTTTCGACTAATATCGTGGTGAGCTAACTCTCTAGCATAAATAAGGTGGGAAGATTCTATTGGCGTGCTACATCCTCTGCAATGCTATAGAATCTGGCTGGAAAATTCAAATTTATTGACATTTTCGACTAATACCGTGGTGACCCAGCTTTCTTGCTTAAATAAGGAGGAAGGATTCAGTTGGCGTGCTATTGCCATTGCAGCGCTATAGAATCTTAATGGAAAATTCAAATTTATTGTCCTTTTCGACTCATATCGTGGTGAGATAAGTCTCTCGCATGAATAAGGAGGAAAGATACTGTTGGCGTGCTGTAGGCATTGAAATGCTGTAGAATCTTGCTGGAAAATTCAATTTTGTTGACATTTTCGACTAATATCGTGGAGAGCTAACTTCCTTGCATAAGTAAAGAGGAAATATCCTTTTGGAGTGCTATAGCCATGCACTGCTGTAGAATCTGCCTGGTAAGATGAATTTTATTGACATTTTTGACTAATATCATGGTGAGCTAACTTTCTTGCATAAATACGGAGGAAATGTCCTTTTGGCGTGCTATGGCCAATGCAATGATCTGGAATCTGCATGGAATGTACTATTTTACTGACATTTTCGACTAATATCGCTGTGAGCCATCTTTTTTGCATAAATAAGGAGTAAAGTTTCTATTGGCCTGCTGTAGCCATCGCAATTCTATAGAATCTGGCTTGAAAATACAATTTTATTGACATTTTCGACTAATACTGTGGTGAGCTACCTTTCTTACATATATAAGGGGGAAAGATTCTGTTGGCGTGCTATAGTCTTTGCAATACTATAGAATCTGGCTGGAAAGTTCAATTTTATTGACAGTTTCGACTAATATCGTTATGAGCTCTCTTCTTTGCATAAATAAGGAGGGTAGATGTTATTGGTATGCTATAGCCATTGCATTTCCATAGTATCTGGATGGAAAATTCAATTTTATTGACAGTTTCGAATAATATCGTGGTGACCTACCTTTATTGAATAAATAAGGAGGGTAGATTCTATTGGCGTGCTATAGCCATTGTATTTCTATAGTATCTTGCTGGAAAATTCAATTTTACTCACATTTTCGAATAATATCGCGTTGAGCTAACTTCCTTGCATAGGTAAGGAGGAAAGATCCCTTTGGCGTGCTATTGCCATTGCAATGCTATAGAATCTGGTAGCAAAATACAATTTTATTGACACTTGCGACTAATATCGTGGTGAGCTAACTTTCTTGCATTAATAAAGAGGACAGGTGCTATTTGCGTGCTATAGCCATTGCAATGCTCTGGAGTCTGGCTCGAAAATTCAATTTTACTGACATTTTCGACTAATATCGTTGTGAGCTAACTTCCATGCATAGTTAAGGAGGAAAGATCCTTTTGACGTGCTATAGCCATTGCAATGCTGAAGAATCTGGATGGAAGGTATAATTTTATTGACATTTTCGTCTAATATCTTGATCAGCATACTTCCATGCATAAATATGGGGGAAAGATACTATTGGAGTGCTAGAGGCATTGCAATGCTATAGAATCTTCCTGAAAATTCAATTTTATTGACATTTTCGACTGATATCATGGTGAGCTGCCGATCTTGCATAAATTTGGAGGAAAGAATCTAGTGGCGTGTTTTAGACATCGCAATGCTATAGAACAGTGCAGGAAAAAACTATTTTATTGACACCTGCGACTAATATCGTGGTAAGCTAACTTTCTTGCATAAGTAAGGAGACATGATACTTTCGGCGCGCTATAGCAATTTCAATGATATAGAATGTGGCTGGAAAGTTCAATTTTAATGTCATTTTCGATTAATATTGTGATGAGCTAACTTTCTTGCATAAATAAGGAGAAATGATTCTATTGTCCTGGTGTAGCCATCGCAATACTATAGAATCTGGCTGGAAAATACAATTTTATTGACATTTTCGACTAATATTGTTGTGAGCTAACTTTCTTACATATACAAGGTGGAAAGATTTTGTTGGCGTGCTATAGTCCTTGCAATGCTATAGAATTTGCCAGGGGAGTTCAATTTTATTGACAGTTTCGACGAATATCGTGGTGAGCTATCTTTTTTGCATAAATAAGGAGGGTAGATGTTATTGGCATGCTATAGCCATTGCATTTCTATAGTATCTGGATGGAAAATCCAAGTTTATTCACATTTTCGAATAATAAGGTGGTGAGCAAACTTCCTTGCATGAGTAAGGAGGAAAGATCATTTTCGAGTGCTATAGCAATTGCAATGCTGTAGAATCTGGCTGGAAAATTCAATTTTATTGACATTTTCGACTAATATCGTGGTGAGCTATCTTTCTTGCATAAATAAGGAAAGGAAAGGTCCAATTTGCGTGCTATAGCCATTGCAATGCACTGGAATCTGGCTGGAAAATACTGTTTTCATGACATCTTCGACTAATATCGTGGTGAGCTACCGTTCTTGCATAAATATGGATGAAGGATACAAGTGGCGTGCTATAGCCATCGCAATGCTGTAGAACAGTGGTGGAAAATACAATTTTATTGACA
>NW_016953855.1:0-525 GCF_001483705.2 Eufriesea mexicana
ATTTTCGGCTAATATCGTGGTGAATTAACTTTCTCGCATAAATAAGGAGGAAAGATACTTTTGGCGTGATATAGGCGTTGCAATGCTATAGAATCTTGCTCGAAAATTCAATTTTATTGTCATTTTGTAATAATATCGTGGTGAGATATCGTCCTTGCACAAGTTAGGAGGAATGATCCATTTGGAGTGCTATAGCGTTTGCAATGTCATAGAATCTTGCTGGAAAAAGAATCTTGCTGGAAAATACAATTTTATTGACATTTTGGTCTAATATCGTGGAAAGCTAACTTTCTTGGACAAATACGGTGGAATGATACTATTGGCGTGCTATTGCCATTGCAATGCTACAGAATCTGGCTGGAAAGTTCAATTTTATTGACATTTTCGAATAATATCGTGGTGACTTAGCTTTCTCGCATAAATAAGGTGGAAGGATTCTATTGTCGTGCTACGGGCTTTGCGATGCTATTAAATCTGGCTGGAAAGTTCAATATTATTGACATTTTCGACTAATATCGTGGTGAG
>NW_016953856.1:0-556 GCF_001483705.2 Eufriesea mexicana
CCTACTTATATATGCGAGAATGTCATCTCACCACGATATTAGCCAAAAATGTCAAATAAAATTCAATTTTCCAACCACACTATATATCATTGCAATGTCTACAGCACGCCATTGGAATCTACCCTGCTCATTTAGGCAAGAAAGACAGCTCACCACGATATTAGTCGTAACTGTCAATAAAATTGAACTTTCCAGCTTGATTCCAGTGCATTTCAATGGCTATAGTACGCCAATAGAGTCTTTCGTCCTTATTTATGCAAGATAGTTAGCTGTCCACGACATTAGTCACAAATGTCAATAAAATTGAGTTCTCCAGCCAGATTCTACTGCAACAGATTCTACTGCATTGCAATGGCTATAGCACTCCAGAAGGATCTTTCCCCCTTACTTAGGGAAGGAAGTTAGCTCACCGCGATATTAATAGAAAATGACAAAAGAATTGAATTTTCCAGGAAGATTCTATAGCATTGCAATGCCTACAGCACGCCAGAACAATATTTCCTCCTTATTTATGCAAGAAAGTTAACTCACCACGATATTAGACGAAAATGTTAAT
>NW_016953857.1:0-254 GCF_001483705.2 Eufriesea mexicana
GGCCGCGGCATGTTATGTTTATGTAGGCTTAGCTTGATTATGTTAACATTGGATATATTAGGAAAAGATAGCTTTGTCTTTTGTGCTGTACACTGCAATTCGGCGGAATTCTGCGCTCTACTGGTCTCTAATATTCTCTGCTTTAATTTGGAGAGGCTCGCGAAAGTGATCTCGGCGCGTTAGATTCAGATATGTTACGTTTGGTTTGGTTATGCTTGTTTGGATTGGGTTTGGATAACTTTGACTTTCTTGGC
>NW_016953857.1:264-665 GCF_001483705.2 Eufriesea mexicana
TGAACTTGTGCGCTCTACTATGCTATACTATACTCTGCTCTACTCTGGGAAGACCAGCAATAGCGGCCACTGGACGTTGGGTTTAGTTAGGTTACGTTTGGTTGCGTTACAATTGCTTAGGTTAGGTGAGGGTAGCTTTGACTTCTGTGACATACACTGCCATACGGTGGATTTCTGCACTCTTCGTTGCATTACTATACCCCACTCGACTCTGGGGCGTCCAGAAATGGCTGTCGTGGCACGATGCGGTATGTTATGTTGCGTTTGGTTAGGCTAGGTTAGATTAGTTTTGGTTAGGGTGGCTTAGACTTTTGTGCTACGCATTGCTATTCAGAGAATTTTTGCGCTGTACTGTGCTATAATAGGTTCTGCTTAGCTTTGGGGAGGCCGGATATTGAAGC
>NW_016953858.1:0-330 GCF_001483705.2 Eufriesea mexicana
ATATCGTTGTGAGCTAACTTTCGTGCGTAAATAAGTGGGAGAGCGTCTATTGGCGTGCTATAGCCATTGCAAAGGTATAGAATCTGGCTGGAAAGTTCAATTTTATTGACATTTTCGACTAATACCGCGGTGAGATAACTTTCTTGCATAACTAATGAGGAGTGATTCAATTCACTTGCTATAGCCGTCGCAATGCTATAGAATCTGGCTGGAAGGTTCAATTTTATTGACATTTCCCACTAATATCGTGGAGAGTTAACTTTCCTGCATAACTAATGAGGAACGGTCCTATTGGCGTGCTATGGGCGTTGCATGCTATAGAATCCTCCT
>NW_016953858.1:399-1208 GCF_001483705.2 Eufriesea mexicana
AGGGTAGATTCTATTGGCGTGCTATTACCATTGCAACACTATAGAATCTTCCTGGAGCATTCAATTTTACTGACATTTTCGACTAATATCGCGGTGAGCTTACTTTATTGCATAAATAAAGAGGGTGGATTCTACTGGCGTGCTATAGCTATTGCATTGCAATAGCATCCAGCAGGAAAATTCAATTTTATTGACATATCCGAATAGTATTGTGGTGAGCTAACTCTCTTGCATAAATAAGGAGGAAGGATACAGTTGGGGTGCTATAGGCATTGCTTTGATATAGAATGTGTTTGGAAACTTCAAATTTACTGACATTTTCGACTAACATCGTGGTGAGCTAACTTTCTTGCATATATAAGGAGGAACGTTTCAATTCACGTGCTATAGCCGTCGCAATGCTACAGAATCTGGCAGGAACGTTCAATTTTATAGACATTTTCGACTAATATTGTGGTGAGTTAACTTGCTTGCATAAATAAGGAGGAAGTATTCTGTTGGCGTGTTATAGACATTGCAATGCTGTAGAATCTGGTAGGAAAATTCAATTTTATTGAAATTTTCGACTAATATCGTGGTGAGCTAGCTTCCTTGCATAAGTAAGGAGGAAAGATGCTTTCTGAGTGCTATAGCCATTGCAATGATATAGAATGTGGCTGGAAAATACAATTTTGTTGACATTTTCGACTAATATCGTGGTGAGCTAGCTTCCATGCGTACGTAAGGTGGAAAGATCCTCAAGGCGAGCTATAGCCGTCGCAATGTTGCAGAATCTGCCTGGAAAGTTCAATTTTGTTGACATTTTCGAC
>NW_016953859.1:0-701 GCF_001483705.2 Eufriesea mexicana
GACGATTAAGCATACGAATCTATATATATCAACTACAAGTAAGACTACAACTCAAGTCTACAATACCGTGACAACTCAGCCAGTTACAACTAATGGCTCACAACTAAAATACAACTAAACAACTAAGAACTGTAGAGTCACACAGTCTTTACTTCGCTGGAAAGTACTTCGAATACTCAGATTCACTGCAATCTATATTTTCGATTTGACTCTCAATAACTCGCAATCATAACTCTCAATAACGCTCGCTCTAAGACTATCTTAACTCTAACTCTATCTTCCAGAGCGGGCCCTTTTAAGTCCCTCTGGAAGGCAAGGACCTCCCCTGAAGGAGGAGAAAACTCCCTCCACGCAACGTTCTGAGGTAGAAGGAATTCCTCCTTCAGGTTAGGCTCTTCGAAGGGTCACCCACGCGGGGACCTTTCCCGAGAGGTGCTTGCAGACGCGTCACCTCCAGTTTACAATAGGGAAAATCGGGGTTGCGCGAGGCTACCTCACGTGGCCTGGCCCCGACTTTCTGGGACTCGTCTGGCCGCCAGACTCTAACGGGACCTCTAACCTGGCGAGGTGTTCCCTATAGGAACACTTCGACCATTGTGCCTTAACGACGTCTAAAAATATCCTGCACAACTAACAACCCCTCTCTATACAACTCTGTTCTGATCACTCTTTAGACCTCCAAGAACTCTCTTCCAATCACT
>NW_016953859.1:6064-7007 GCF_001483705.2 Eufriesea mexicana
GTCAGAAATTGTGTGCTAGGCACGTTAGGTTGGAATATGTTACGTCTTATATGAATATGTTTTGTCAGATTTGGTTAGCATTTCCCTTACTTTTTTGCTGCACACTGCTATACGGGCGATTTCATCGTTCCACATTGCTCTGCTATACTCTTCTTAGCCCTCGCGAGGCCAGCAATATCTTTCGTAGCACGACAGCCCGGGTTACGTTACGTCTGCTTATGTTACGTTTGGTTTGGTTAGGGTGGGGTAGCTTTGACCTTTGTGCTGTAAACAGCTTTTCTGTGGATTTCTGTGCCCTACTGTGCTCAAATATGCACTGCAGGCCGGCAATTGTGCTCTCCTCGCGTTAGGATGAGTTATGTTACGTTTGGATAGTATATGTTTGCATGGGTAAGTTTTGGATGGCTTCGATTTTTCAGCTATACACTGCGCTTCTATGGATTCCTGCGCCCTACTCTACACTAATATGTCCTGCTTGGACCGGTGAAGGTAAGCAATAGTGGTAGCGTAACGTTTGGTTTAGTCGGATTGCGTTTTGTTAGGATAGATTCGGCTATAATAGGACGGGATGGCTTCTACTTTTGAGCCATACACAGCTATTCGGCGGATTTCTGCGCTCTACTGCGCTCTAATGTGCTCTCCTTGGCTTTCTGGAGGACAGCAATTGCCGTCTCGGCACGTTACTTTGTGATAGTTTACGCTCGGGTAAGTCACCACCAGTTAAGTTAGGAAGGCACGGCATTAACTTTTGCGCTATGCACTGCTATTCGGTGGACGTCTGTTGCTCTACTGTGCTCTAATATATTCTTCTTGTCCCTGGTGCGGTCAGCAGTATTATTCGTGTCACGACTGGTTTTGATAGGTTCCGTTCGCTTTGGTTAAGTTAGGGTATGTTTGGTCAAGGTGGCTTTGACTTTTGTACTATTCACTGCTATTCTGTGCA
>NW_016953859.1:9488-15228 GCF_001483705.2 Eufriesea mexicana
GAGACGCTTTGCGCTCGGTTAGGTTGAGTCAGAAAATGTTTGGTAAAGATAGCTTTAACTTCTGTGCTGTGCACTGCTATTCGGTGGATTTCTACGCCCTAGTATGCCCTAGTATGTCCTGCTCGGCCCTGGGGCCGGCAGCAATAGCTGTCTCGGTACGTCAGTATGAGCTAGGCTATGTTCGCCTATGTTCTGTTTTTTTGGGTTAGGTTTGGGTAACTCTTCCTTTTCTGATATACACTGCGATTATATGGATATCTGCGTTCTGCTCTCCTCTAACGTGTTCGGCTTGTCTCTGTGGAGGCCAGCAGTAGCGGTCGCTGCACGTTAGGTTGAATTGGGTTACGTCTGAGTATGTTACGGTCGCTTATGTTTGGAGAAGGTGGATTTGACGTTTGTGCTATAGTCTGCTCTTCGGTGGATTTCTGCGTTCTACTGTGCTCTAGTATCTCCTGGTTAGCTCTGGAAAGGGCAGCTATTGCGGCATCGACATGACAGGTTGAGATATACTCTGTTTGGTTATGCTCTGCTGGTTTGGGTAAGTTTGGGATGCTCTGACTTTCCTGATGTTCACTGCGATTCTATGGATTGCTGCGCTCTACTCTCCACTAATTTGGTCTGCTTGGCTATGTGGGGGCCAGGAATAGCGGTCGCGGAAGGTTAGGTTCAGTTAGGTTACGTTTTGTTATGTTAAGTTTGGTCAGGTTGGAAGTGGATAGCTTTGCCTTTAGTGCTATATTCTGCTGCAAGGTGGATTTGTGTGCCCTACAGTGCACTAATATGTACAGCTTGGCGCATGGAAGGCCAGCAAGTGTGGTCTCGGCGCTTTATGTTGAGTAAGCTTGCGTTCGGTTTCGTTGGGTTGGGAAAAGTTTGCTGAGTGTAGCTTTAATTTTTTTGCTGTACACTGCTGGTTGGTATACTTCTGCGCGCTACTGTGCTCTAGTATGTCCTGCTTGGCTCTGGGGAAGGCAGCAGTAGCGGTCTCCTCACGTTGGTTAGAGCTAGGCTACATTTGGCTATGTTCTGCTTGTTTGGGTTAGGTTTGGTTACCTTTGACCTTTCTGATATACACTGTGATTCTATGCGTTCCTGCGCCCTTCTCTCCACCAATGTCCTCTGCTTGGCTCTGGTGACGCCAGGTGTAGCGGTCGCGGCACGTTAGGTTGTGTCAGGCTACGTTTGGTTACGTTACGATTGGCTAGGTTAGGAGAGGATATCTTTGACTTTAGTGCTATGGCCTGATATTAGGTCGATTTCTGTGCCCTACTGTGCTCCAACATTTTCAGCTTGGCACCGACAAGACCAGCAATAGTTACCTCGGTGCGTCACGTTCAGTCAGGTTACGTTCGGTTAGATAGTGTTTGGCTAACTTTGGTTAGCATAGTTTCAACTTTTGTGCTGTGCACTTCTATTCGGTGGACTGCAGTGCTCTACTGCGCTCTAGAATGTTCAGCTTGGCTCTGAGGAGGGCAGCAATATCGAGATGGGCACGTTAGATTTAGTTGGGCGACGTTTGGATATGCCACGTTTGTTAGGGTTAAGCTTGGGTAGCATTGGCTTCTCTGATATACGGTGCGATCTTATGGATTTCTGCGCTCCACCCTCCGCTAATGTGTCCTGCTTGTCTCTGAGGAGGCCAGCAGTTGTGTTTGCGGCACGTTGGACTGTGTTAGGTTACGTTTGCTTATGTCGCGTTTGGTTATGTTAGGAGAAGGTAGCTTCGACTTTAGTGCTATGGTCTGCTATTAGGTAGATTTCTGCGCCTTACAGTGCGCTAATGTTTTCAGCTTGGCTCTGGGAAGGCCAGCTATAGTGGTCTCGGCAAGTTATGACGAGTCCGGTTACGTTCGGATAGGTTGGGTTAGGCTATGTTTGGTTAGGACAACTTTAACTTTTGAGCTGTACACAGCTTTCCGTGGATTTCTGGGATCTGCTACGCTCTAGCACGTCTTGCTGGGCTCTGGGGATGGCAGCAAATGCTGTCTCTGCACGTTATGTTGAGTTAGGCTATGTTTGGCTATGTTCCGCTGGTTCGGGTTAGGTTCGTTTAGAATTGACTTTTCAGATGTTCACTGCGATTCAATGGATTTCTGCGCTCTACCCTCCACAGATGTGTTCTGCCTAGCTCTGGGGAAGCCAGCAGCAGTGTTGGCGGCAAGTTAGGTTGAGTTATGTTACGATTGGTTTGGTTAGGAGGGGGTAGCTTTGACTATAGTGCTATCGTCAGCTATTTAGTTGATTTCTGCGACCTACAGAGCTCTAACGTTTTCAGCTTGGCTCTGGGGAGGCCGCAAGTAGTAGCCTCCGCACGTTATGTTGAGAAATGTGACGATCGGTTAGGTTGGATTAAGATAAGTTTGGTGAGGATCGCTTTAACTTTTGTGCCGTACACAGCTCTTCGGCGGATTCCTGCGCTCTACTGTGCTCTGGTATGCCGTGCCTGCATCCGTGGAGTGGGGGGGGGGAGGTTACGGGAATAGCGGTTTCCGCACGTTAGGCTGAGCTAGGATATGTTTGGCTATGGTCTGTTGGTTTGGGTTAGGCTTAGGTAGCTTTGGCTTTACCGATATACATTGCGATTCCATGGATTTCTGTGTACTACTCTCCACTAATGTGTTCTGGTTGCCTCTGCGGACGACAGCAGTGGTGGTCGCGGCACGTTCGATTGAGTTTTGTTATGTTTGGATATGTTGCGATAGGCTAGGTTAGGAGGGGATAGCCCTGACTTTAGAGTTGTAGTCCGCTATTTGGTGGATTCTTGCGCCATACAGTGCTTTAACGGTTTCGGCTTGGCTCCGGGAAGGCAATAAATATTGGCTTCGGCACGTTACGTTGGGCCAGGTAACGTTCGGTTAGGCAGGGTTATGCCAAGTTTGGTTAGGATAGCTTTAACTTCTGTGTTGTACACTGCTATTCGTTGGGTTTCTGCGCTCTACTGTGCTCTTGTATGCTCTGCTTTGCCCTGGGTGATCAGGAATATCGGTCTCGGCACGTTAGGTTGAGAAATGCTATGTTGGGCTGTGTTCCATTGGTTTCGGTTGGGTTCTGGTATCTTTGGGTATTCTGATATACACTGCGATTCTATGGATTTTTGCGTTGTACTCTCCACTAATGTGTTCTGCTTGGCTCTGTGGGGGCCAGTGGTAGTGGTCACTGCAAGATATGTATATTTGGGACACGTATGATTGTGTTAATTTTTGTTATGTTAGGAGAGGACACGTTTGACTATGGGGCTGTAGCCTACCGTAAGATGGATTTCTACGCCCTGCAGTGCTCTAATTCTTTCAGCTTGGCTCTGGGAACGCCAGCAACAGTTGCCTCTGAACGTTACGTTGAGACACCTTACGCTTGGTTAGTTTGGGTCAGGCAAAGCTTGGTCAGGATAGCTTCAACTTTTGTGCTGTACATTGCTATTCGGTGGATTTCTGCGCCCTCCTGCGATCTAGTATGTCCTCCTTGGCTTTCGGGACTGTAATAGCCTTTATTCCGTTAGTATGGGTTAGGGTTGGGTATCATTGACTTTTCTGATATGCACTGCGATTCTACGGATTTCTGCGTCCTGCTCTGCACTAATGTGTACTGCTTGGCTCTCGGAAGACCTGCATTAGTGGTCACGACGCGTCAGGTTGAGTTAGGTTAGGTTTGGTTATGTTACGATTGATAAGGTTAGGAGGGGATAGCTTTGACTTTAGATCTATAAAATGCTATCTGGTGGACTTTTGCGCCCTACACTGCTGAAATATTTCCAGCTTGCCTCTGGGAAGTGAAGCAATGGTAGACTCGCCACGTAGGGTACATTCGCGTTACGATCGGTTATTATGGGTTATGGTAAGTTAGGTTAGGGTAGCTTTAACTTTTGTGCTGCACACAGCTATTCTGTGGAATCCTGCGTACTACTGTACAATAGTGTGTCCTGCTTTGCTCTGGGGAGGTCAGCAATGGCCTTCTCGGCACCTTAGTTTAAGTTATGCTGTGTCACGTTATGTTCCGCTAGCTTGGGTTTGGTTTTGGGTAGCTTCGGCTCTTCTGACGTACACAGACATTCTATTGATTTCTCTCTTCTACTCCTCACTACAGTGTTCCGCTTAGCTCTGGGGAGGCTAGCAATACTGCTCGCGGCACGTTATGTTGAGACAGGTTACGTTCGGTTATGTTGGGTTATACTATCTTTGGTTAGGACAGCTTTAGCTTTTGTGCTGTACGCTATGCTTCTGTGGATTTCTGCCCCTTACTCTGCTCTAGTATGTCCTGCTTGGCACTGAGGAGAGCAGCAATAGCGTTCTCGGTACGTTAGGTTGAGTTAGGCTATGTTTGGCTACGCCACGTTGGCTTGTGCTATTCGTGTGTAGCTTTGACCTTTCCGATATACACAGCAATTATATGGATTTCGTCGTCCCACTCTATGCCAATGTGTTCTGCTTGGCTCTGGGAAGGCCGGCGATAGTGGCCTCTGCATATTACGTTGAGACACACTACGCTCGGTTAGGATGGGTCAGGCAAAGTTTGGACGGGAATGCTTTAACTTTTGTGCTGATGACAGACTTCCGGTGCGTTTCCGCGCTCTACTGTACTCCAGTATGCCCCGCTTGGATCTGGTGGGGCAGCAATAGCGGTCACGGCATGTTAGGTTTTGTTTTGCTACGTTTGGATACCTTATGTTTAGGAGCGTGTAGCTTTTACTTTGGATTTATAATCTGCTAAAGGTCAGATTTCTGCGCCCTACACTGCTCTAATATTTTTAGCTTGGCTCTGCGAAGGCCAGCAATAGTAGTCTCGGCACGTTATGTTTAGCTATGTCACGTCCGTTTAGGTTGGGTTGGTCTAAATGTGATTACTGTTGCTATAACTTTTGTGCTTCACACTGCTTTTCGGTGCATCCCTGCTGTCTACTGTTCTCCAGTATGCCCTGCAGGGGCACTGGGGAGGACAGCAAGTGTGGTCTCGGCACGTTACATTGAGTCAGGTTGCTTTCGGATATATTCTGTTGGTTTGTGTTAGGTTTGTGTACCTTTGACATCTCTGATATACACTGCGATTCTATGGATTTCTGCGTTCCACTCTTCACTAATGTGTTCTGCTTAGCTCTGGGAAGGTCAGTAATAGTGGTCTCGGCACGTTACGTTGAGGCAGGTTACGTTCGGTTAGGTAGCGTTAGACTAAGTTGGGTTAAGATAGCTTTAACCTTTGTGATTTACACAGCTATTCGGCGAACTTCTGGGCCCTACTGTGCTCTAGTATGTCCTGCTTGACTCTCGGTATGGTAGCTATGGTACTCTCGGCATCTTAGGTTGAGTTAGGCTTTATTTGGTTACGTTCTGATGGATTCGGTTAGGTTTCGGGTAGCTTTGACTTTTCCGATATACTCTGCGATTCTATCGATTTCTGCGCTTTACCCTCCACTAACGTGTTCTGCTTGGTGGGGAAGCCGGCAGTAGTGGCCGCGGCAAGTTAGGTTCAGTTTTGTTTCGATTAGATACGTTAGGAGAAGATAGCTTCGACCTCAGTGCAATTGTCCGCTATTAGATGGATACCTGCGAGCTACATTGTTCTAATATTTTCAGCTTCTCCCTTGGAAGGACAGCAATAGTGGTCTCGGCACGTTATGTTGAGTCAGGTCACGTCCGGTTACGTGGCGTTAGGCTATGTTTGGTTAGGATATCTATGACTTTTGTGCTGTGCACTGCTTTTCGGTGGAACTCTGTTCTCTACAGTGCTCCAGCATGCCCTGCTGGGGGGG
>NW_016953859.1:15860-18364 GCF_001483705.2 Eufriesea mexicana
ATAGCTCTAGTGCTATAGTCTTCTATTAGGTCGATTTCTGCGCCCTAGAGTGCTGTAATATTTTCAGTTTGGCTCTGGAAAGGCCAGCAATAGTGGTCTCGGCACCTTAAAATGCGCCACGTTATGTTCGGTTAGTTTGGGTCTGGCTAAGTATGGTCAGGATAGCATTAACTTTTTTGCTTTAACCACTGCTACTCCGTGGATTTCTGCACTCTACTGTGCCCTAGTATGTCCTGCTTGGCCCAGGAGTGGGCCACAATAGCGGTCTCGGCTTGTTAGCTTGAGCCATGCTATGTTTGACTATGTTGTGTTGGTATGGGTTATGCTTGGGTAGCTTCGTCTTTACTGGTATACACAGCGGTTCCATGAATATCTGCGTTCTACTCTTCACTGGTGTGCCCCGCTTCGGACTAGGGAGGCCAGCAATAGTGGTCCTGCCTCGTTAGTTCGAGATAGGTTACGTTCGGTTATGTTACGTATGGTTAGGTTTGGAGAGGATATATTTGACTTCAGTGCTCTAAACCGATAGTAGGTGGATTTGAGCGCAATGAAATACCCTTATATGAAGTGCTCGGCTGTGGAAGGCCAATAATACTGGCCTCGGCTCGTTATGTTGAGTCAGGTTTCGTTCGGTTAGGTTAGGTTAGGCTAAGCTTGATTAGGGTACCTTCAACTTTTGTGCTATATGCTATTCTTCGGTGCATTTCTGCCCTCTACTGTGCTCTACTATGTGCTGCTCGTCTCTGGGGAGGGCAACAAAAGCAGTCTCGGCACGTTAGGTCGAGTCAGACTATGTTTGGTTATGTTCAGTTGGCTTGGGTTAGGCATTGGTTGCCTTGACTTCTCCGATATACACTGCGGTTATATGGGTTCCTTTGTTCTGCTCTCTACTAACATGTCCCGGTTGACTCTGGGAAGGACAGCAATGGTGCTCGTGGCACGTTATGTTGAATTATGAAACGTTCGGTCATGTTACGTTTGGATAGGCTAGGAAGGGATAGCTATGACTTTAGTGCTATGGTCTGTTATTAGGTGGATCCCTGTTCCCTACAGTGGTCTAATGCCTTCAGCTTGGCTCTGCGATGGCCTGCAATAGTAGCCCCTGCAAGTCACATAGTGACAGGTTACGTTCGGTTAGGCAGTCAGGCTAAGTTTTGTCAGGATATCTTTAACTTTTGGGCTGGACACTGCTGCCCTGTTGACCTATGCGCCCTACTGTGCCCTAGTATGTCCAGATTGGCTGTGTTGAGTACAGTAATAGTGGTCGCGGCACGTTAGTGTAAGCTATGATACGTTCGGTTATGTTCTGTTTGCCTTGGTTAGGGTTGGGTAGCTTTGACATCTATGATATACACTGCGATTATATGGACTTTTGCGTTCTACTCTCCACTAACGTATTCCGCTTGACTCAGCGGAGGCCAGCAATAGTGGTCGCGGCACGTTAGGCTGTGTAGCGCTAGGTTTGGTTATGATGCGGTTGGTTATGTTACGAGAGTATGGCTTTGACTCTAGAACAACAGCCTGCAATTAAGTGGATTCCTGCTCCCTACAGTGCTTTAATATTTTCAGCTTGCCTCTGGGAAGGCCAGCACTAGTGGTCTCGGCACGTTATGTTGCAACAGGTTACGTTCGGTAAGGTTGGGTTGGGCAACGTTTGGTCAGGATAGCTTCAACTTTTACGCTTTACGCTGCTATTCGATGGATTTCAGCGATCTACTGTCCTCTAGCATGTCCTGCTGATCTCTGTGGAGGCAGCAATAGCGGTCTGGGCACGTTAGCTTGAGTCAGGCTATGTTTGGTTATGTTCAGTTGGTTTGCGTTAAGTTTCGGAAGCTTAGACTTTCCTGACATACACAGCGATTCTATGGATTTCTGCGTTCTACTCTCCAGTAATGTGTTCTGCTTGGCCCTGTGGTGGCCAGCGATAGATGTGGCGGCACGTTAGGTATATAAAGTTCTGTTATGTTAAGGTTGGTTAGGTTAGGATGGTATAGCTTTGACATGAGTACAGTATTCTGCTATTTGGTGGATATTTGCACTTTACAGTGCTCTAATGTTTTCAGCTTGGTCCTGGAAATTCCTGCAAGTGTGGTCTCGACACGTTATGGTGAGTCAAGGTACGTTCGGTTAAGATACGGTTGGTTAGGTTACGAGAGGATAGCTTTGATTTTAGTGCCATAGCCTACTATCACGTGGATTTCTGCTGCCTACAGTGCTTCAATATTTTCAGCTTGGCTCAGGGATGGCCAGCAAAAGCTGTCTCAGCACGGGATGTTGTGTCAGGTTACGTTCGGTCGGGTTGCGTTTGTCTATGTTTTGACGGGACAGCATTAACTTTTGTACTGTACACTGCTATTCGGTGGATTTCTGCGCTCTACATTGCGCTCGTATGTCCTGCTTGGCTCTGGGGAGTCCAGCAATAGCGGTCTCTGCACGGTCGGTTGAGTTAGGTTACGTCTGGTTACGTTATGTTCGTTTCGCTTTGGTTCCGATATCATTGACTT
>NW_016953860.1:0-1611 GCF_001483705.2 Eufriesea mexicana
CGACTCTTGTGCTATGCACTGCTATACGGTGGATTTCCACGCTCCGCTGTGCCCCGGTATATTCTGCTTGCCTCTAAGGAGGCCAGCAATAGTGATCTTGGCAGGCTAGGTTGAGCTATGCCACCTATGGTTATGTTACGTTTGGCGATGTCAGGGCAGCATAGCTTAGACATCTGTGCTATACACTGCCGTCCTCCGACCTCCGTGCTATACTGCGTTCTAATATTCTCCGCTAGGCTCTGGGGATGCCAGCAATAGTGATCTCGGCGTCTTAGCCTTTGTTAGGCTACGTTTGCATATGACAAGTTTGGTTACGGTGGGGCTGTATATCTTAGACTTTCGTGCCATCCACTTTCATTCGGAAGATTTCTGTGCCCTACTGCGCTCCAACATGTTCTGCTTTTCTCTGGGGTGGCCAGTAATAGTGGTATCGCCTCGCTAGTTTGAGTTACGTTGCGTTTCTTTAGGGTAGGATGGGAAGGCATGTTTCGGATCTCTTTGGCTTTTGTGCCATACACTGCTATTCGGTGGATTTGTGCGTTCTACATTGCTCCACTATGCTCTGCACGTCACTGGGGAGGCGAGCAATGGTGGTCGCGGCACGTCAGGTCTTGTTAGGCTTCGTGTGGTTAGGCTATGTCAAGTTTGGTTAGCGTAGCCTGGTCTTTCTTAATATACACTGTTATTCGTTGGACACTTGTGATCTAGTGTGCTGTGCTGCTCTCTGCTCGGCTCAGGGGACTCCACTAGCAGTGGTTGCGGCGCCTTATTTTGAGTTATGATACGTTTTGTTTGGTTAGGTTAGGACATGTTAGGTTACGATATCTACGGCTCTTGCTTTTTTTACTGCATTGCGGCGGATTTCTGCGCACTACCGTAATCTACTACATTCTGCTTGCGTATGTGGGCGCCGCAATAGTTGTCTTGGCACGTTAGGTTGAGCAGGTTTACGTTCCGTTTGGTTAGGTTAGGAAGACTCGGTTCGGATTTATTTGACTTTAGTACTATAGACTGCTATTTGGTGGATTTCTGCGCCATGCATTGCTCTACTAAGCTCAGCTCCACTCTGGAGAGGCAAGGAATAGTGTTCGCGGAAAGTCTGGCTGTGTTATGTTACGATTGGTTGGGTTAGGCTAGGCTTAGTTTGGACAGGATACCTGTGACTTTCGTGCTGTACTCTGTTATTCGGTATATTTCTGTGATCAACTGTGATCTATTACATTCTGCTCGGCTCTGGGGAGGCCAGGAGCAGTGGTCGCAGCAAGTTGCGTTGAGCTATGCTACTCGTGGGTAGGTTAGGTTAAGCCCTGTTAGGTTAGTATATCTTCGACTTCTGTGCAGTACACAGCCGTGCCGTTGGTCTCTGTGCACTACTGTGCTCTAGTGCATTCTCCATGCCTCTGTGGAGGCCGCAGTAGTGGCCTCGTCTGGTTCGGTTGATCTAGGCTGCGTTTGGGTATGTCACGTTTGGCTGTGTTAAGATAGGATACACTGCTTTTCGGCGGATATCTGTGATCCACTGGTCTCTACTACATTCTGCTTTGATCTGTGGAGGTCAGGAGCAGTGGTCGCGGCACGTCATGTTGCGTTATGCTGCGTTTTGTTAGGTCA
>NW_016953860.1:10441-10698 GCF_001483705.2 Eufriesea mexicana
TTACGTTCCGTTTGGTTAGGTTAGGAAGACTCGGTTCGGATTTATTTGACTTTAGTACTATAGACTGCTATTTGGTGGATTTCTGCGCCATGCATTGCTCTACTAAGCTCAGCTCCACTCTGGAGAGGCAAGGAATAGTGTTCGCGGAAAGTCTGGCTGTGTTATGTTACGATTGGTTGGGTTAGGCTAGGCTTAGTTTGGACAGGATACCTGTGACTTTCGTGCTGTACTCTGTTATTCGGTATATTTCTGTGATC
>NW_016953861.1:0-627 GCF_001483705.2 Eufriesea mexicana
TGCTATAGAATCCGGTTGGAAAGTTCAATTTTATTGATATTTTCGACTAATATTGTGGTGGGATAGCTTGCTTGCAGAATTAAGGAGGAAAGATGCTTTCTGAGTGCTATAGCCATTGCAATGATATCGATTGTGGACCGAAAATACAATTTTGCTGACATTTTCGATTAATATCATGGTGACCTCACTTCCTGACATAAGTAAGGGGGAAAGATACCCGTTGTCGTCATATAGCCTTCGCAATGCTATGGACTCTGGCAGGAAAATTCAATTTTACTGACATTTTCGAATAATATCGTGGTGATCTAACTTTCTTGCATAAACAGGAAGATTCTATTCGCGTGCTATAGGCATTGCAAAGCAGTAGGATCTTCCTGGAAAATTCAATTTCATTGACATTTTGCACTAATATCGTGGTGAGATAGCTTTATTGCATAAATAAGGAGGAAAGATACAATTGGCGTGCTATAGCCGTCGCATTGTTACAGAATCTGGCTGGAAAGTTCAATTTTATTGATATTTTCGACTAATATCATGGTGAGCTATCCTTCTTTCGTAAATAATGAGGAAGGATTCAGTTGTCGTGCTGTAGCCGTCGCAATGTTATAGAATTTGGCTGGAAAGTTC
>NW_016953862.1:0-473 GCF_001483705.2 Eufriesea mexicana
ACCAAACACAACACAGCTCTTCCTAACCAGCCGAGACAACAATCGCTGCCTCCCTCACAGCCAGGCAGAACATATTCGGAGAGGGTAGAGCGCAGGAGACCATGCAATCCCAGTGCATAGCTCAATAGTCGAAGCTACCCTGTCCTAACATATCCAAACGTGACCGAACCAAGCACAGCCTAACTCAATCTAACGTGCCAGGACCACTATTGCTGGTCTCCACAGCGACAAGCAGAGCATATTAGAGCACAGCAGAGCGCAGAAATCCGCCGAATAGCAGTGTATAACACTAAAGTCAATGTCATCCTAACCAAACGTAGCCCATCTTAACCTAACCAAATGTAACATAACTCTACCTATCGCGACACGACCGCTGTTGCTGGACTCCCCAGATTCGAGCAGAGTATAACAGAGCAGTACATAGCATAGAAATCGACCGAATAGCAGTGTATAGTGCAGAAGTCAAATCTACC
>NW_016953863.1:0-530 GCF_001483705.2 Eufriesea mexicana
TTATACAGGGTTAGGCTACATTTCGATAGGTTAGGTTAGTTCAGGTAGGGTTCGGATATCTTTCACTTTTGTGCAACACACTGCTATTCGGTGGATTTCTGCGCTCAAGTCTTTTCAAATATGTGCTGCATGGCTCTCTGGATAGTAGCAATAGACGACTCGTCACGTTAGAGTGAGATAGGTTACGTTTGGTTACGTATACGTTACGTGCGGCTAGGATAGGACAGGATGTCTTTGTCATTTGTGCTATACACTGCTGTTGCATTGTTTCCTACGCTCTACTGTGCTCTAATATTTTCTGCTTGGCTCTGGGGAGGGCAGCAGCAGTGTTCTCGGCGCGATAGGTTG
Organism: Eufriesea mexicana; assembly: GCF_001483705.2. Taxonomy (NCBI): domain Eukaryota; kingdom Metazoa; phylum Arthropoda; class Insecta; order Hymenoptera; family Apidae; genus Eufriesea; species Eufriesea mexicana. The sequence goes on from NW_016953863.1 coordinate 349, forward strand.
AGTTATGCTACGTTTGCTTTGCTTAGGTTTGTTCGGGTGAGGCTTAGATGTCCGTGATTTTTGTGCCATGCACTGCAAAGCTGCGGGTCTCTGCGCTCTACTGTTCTCTAGTATACTCCGCATGGATCTGGGGAAGCCAGCAACTATGGCCTTGCCATCATATTTTGAATTACGCTACGTTA
>NW_016953864.1:0-701 GCF_001483705.2 Eufriesea mexicana
GGAATCCTATCCTAACCTATCCAAACGTAATAGAACCAATCGCAACATAGCTTAACGTAATGTGCCGAGACCACTATTACTTGAATCCTCAGAGACAAGCAGAACACAGTAGAGAATAGTAGAGCGCTGGCAGCCACGAAATAGCAGCGAATAGCACAAATGTCAAGGTTTCCCTTAGCTTACCAGACCAAACCTGACACAACCAAATGTAGACTAAATGAACCAAACGAACGGAGCCCAATATGCTGGCCTCCCCAACGCCAACCAGAAAATATTAGAGGAGAGTAGAGCGCAGAAGTCCAAAGTATGGCAATGTATAGCAGAAAGGTCAAAGCAATCGTAACCCAACCCAGACAAGCCGCACCTATCCAAACGTAACCTGACTCAACCTAAAATTCCGAGACCACTATAGCTGTCATCCCTGAGCCAAGCAGGTCATTTTATAGCACGGTAGAGCGCGGAAAACCACCGACTAGCAGCGTATAGCATAAAAGTCGGATCTATCCTATCGTAACCTATCCAAACGAAACCTAACTCAACCTAACGTGCCGAGACCACTATTGCTGGCACCCGCAGAGCCGGGCAGAATATGCTAGTGCACATTAGAGCGTAGAAATCGTCCGCAATGGTGTGAGTAACACAAAAGACGAAGGCAACCTGACCAAACATAATCTAACCTAACCTAACCAAACGTAACTTGC
>NW_016953865.1:0-1279 GCF_001483705.2 Eufriesea mexicana
TCCATCCATCCACACATCTGCACATCCTCACATCCATACATCCATAAATGTTAGCATGCTTAGTGCCATCCACCGATACCTCCATCCATCCATTCATTCTTACATATATACATCCATATATCCATACATCCGAGCATCCGACAATCCATACCTCAATCCACTCACACATCCGTACATCCAAACATCCACCCGTCCATACATCCACGCACCTATTCATCTATCAACCCAAACATCCATATATCCACATATCCATCGACCTATACACAAATCCAACCATAAATACATCCACCCAAACATCCACTCATCCATCCATACATCCATCCATTCATTCATACATCCATAAATGCATCCATCCATACATACGTCCATCCATACATCCATCCATCCATACATCCATACATACAACTATACATGCATCCATACGTTCATCCATACATACATCCATCCATACATACATCCATACATCCTCCCATCCATATATCCATAAATCCATCAATCCGTACTTCCATCCATCGATACATCCATCCATCCATACATCCATACATACATTAATACGTACATCCATTCATCCATACATCCATACATACATACATCCATACATCCACACATCAGTGCATCCATGCATTCGTACATCAATACATCCATACATCCACACATCCATACATCCAAAAATCCGTCCAACCATACAACCATCCACCCATACATACATCCATGCGTACATCCACACATACATACATAAACTCATACACACATCCATACATACATCCATCCATACATCCACACATACATCCATACATACATCCATAGATACATCCATACATACATACGTACATACATCCATACATCCATCCATACATGCATCCATACATACATACATACATCCATACAAACATCCATACATACATCCATGCATAAATCCATCCATCCATACATACATCCAACAGGACTTCCATCATTCCATACACCCATCCATCCATACGTCCACCCATCCATACGTCCATCGATTCATACAGCCATACATACATACATCCGCACATCCACACATACATCCGTACATATACCCATACATCCATACTTCCATATATACGTCCAACCATACATACATTCATCCAAACATCCATACATCCACACATCCGTACATCCATAAATCTGTCCAACCATACAACCATCACTGTCCAACCATACACCAACCAACCATCCGTACACACATCCATAAGCACATCCATCCATGCATACACCCATACACACATCGATACATACATCCATCCATACATCCACA
>NW_016953866.1:0-1406 GCF_001483705.2 Eufriesea mexicana
AATTCGATAAATAGAACGCTACACTACTCATCCGGTTCGCTTAGTCTCTCATTTTCGTTGTTAAAGGCAGGTACAAATATGCATCTCAGGAATTCTTGCGTTCTTGGATTGGTCCCTTCACGATGCTCCTTTATCGACAAAATTTTTCGTGGTCCTTAGTAAATATATACATATACGAATCAATCACAGGCTAAGATGATTGACTCCGTTTTTAGGATTTGTTGAGCTAACCTAACCCTGTGCACTTTACTCTACTGGTGCTACTGTGGCTGTCATTCATCTGCAATTTGTTAATTCGTTGATAAGTCTGAGTAGAACTACTTGGTACAGTGTTCACTGTTTCCAGAGTTGCTATAGGTATCTGCTGTTGAAGACTGTGATAGACTAAAAAGAGTGAAAAGCCAGAGTGACTAGGCACTGTTCCATTTTGTTTGTAGCGAGGAAATAACGTAATAGTTAATTAGATTAGTTCCAATTAGAGGAGCAAAACAAGCGAAACAGGGATTATATCCAAGTTATTTTAAGTTGTTAACTTTTTAAAGGTTAGGTTAGGTGAAGTTTAGATATAGTTTAGAGTGGCTCAAGTATTGGTATCGACGAGAAGATAAAGGAAGTAAACTGGAAGTCATCCTGAGTTAGTAGGCAAGAATTGAAATAAATAAATAAATAATACTATACAGCGTGTATTATGTTTTTCGAGTTATTATAGTTGTATTATACCATCTGCTAAATGTTCATTAGAGTTCTGTGAATTATTATAGTCGGTCATTATTGAGCGTTCATTAGCATAAATTGAGGTATTATAGTATACTATACTATACTATATAGTATCTTCTGAGTTATTATAGTTATTCAATGTTCATTGTCAGTGTCTGCTATACTTTGTACATTGCTATAGTCATCTATTATTAAATTTTCGTTGTATTCTGTGAATTACTATAGTCTCCTGTTAAAGATTCTATAAATATAGTCAACTACCATTGAACATTATATTAAGGATTACGATATTCATTTCTGATTTTATGCTATAAATAGTTATAGTCATTTATCTCTAAATAGTAGTCATTTATATATAACATGTGACTTATTAAAATTCCTAGTATTCCATCATTTTAAACGCATATTTTTAGTACACTGATATGAATCTCTAATCTCATGATCTCTAATGTAATAGTAGATTCGTGTGGTGAAATTGAGGTGAATCTATAATTTCCTTTTCGCATGAAATCGTTATAATTCTACGGTACCGTGGAATTTCATGACGAATGGATAGAAATGTGCGAAGGAGTGAGTATGTTGAGTCTTAGTTCATAGAAATAAGTTAATATTGGTCTAAATAAATTACTGAATAGACTTCCTTGAAGGTAATTTCATGTTTAACCTAAAATCTTACTTTTAAGTCGTGA
>NW_016953867.1:0-590 GCF_001483705.2 Eufriesea mexicana
GGCGTGCTATTGCCATTGCAATGCTATATAATCTGGCTGGAAAATCAAATTTTAATAACATTTTCTCCCAATATCGAGGTGAGCTAACTTCGTTGCATAAATAAGGAGGAAAGATTCTATTGGCGTGCTATAGCAATTGCAATGCTATAGTATCTGTCTGGAAATTTCAATTTTATTCACATATACGACTATTGTCCTGATTAGCTAACCTTCTTGCGTAAATAAGGAGGAAAGATACTATTGGCGTGCTATAGCCATTGCTATGCTAAGCTGGAAGATTCAATTTTATTGACATTTTCGGCTAATATCGCGGTGAGCTAACCTCCTTGCATAAATAAGGAGGAAACATTCTATTGGCGTGCTATAGCCATTGCTATGCTATAGAATCTGCATGGAAAATTATATTTTATTGACATTTTGGCAAATGTCGTGGTGAGATAACTTTCTTGCTTAAATAAGTAGGAAAGATTCAATTGCCCTGCTATTTCGATTGCAATGCTACAGAATCTGGCTGGAAAATTCAATTTTATTGACATTTTCGGCTAATATCGCGGTGAGCTAACCTCCTTGCATAAATAAGGAGGAAAGAT
>NW_016953867.1:704-1375 GCF_001483705.2 Eufriesea mexicana
AAATAAGTAGGGAAGATTCTATTGGCGTGCTATAGCAATTGCAATGCTATAGAATCTGGCTGGAAGATTCAATTTTGTTGACATTGTCGTCATATATCGGGGTGAGCTTACTTCCTTACATAAATAAGGAGGAAAGATACTATTGACGTGCTAAAGCCATTGCAATGATATATAATGTGAATGGAAAATCCCATTTTATTAACATTTCCTTCTAATATCGTGGTGAGCTAAATTTTTGCATAAATAATGAGGAAAGATCCTATTTGCGCGCTATACCCGTTGGAGTGCTATAGAAGCTGGATGGAAAATTCAATTTTATTGACATTCTCGTATAATATCGTGGTGAGGTAACCTTCTTGCTTAAATAAGTAGGAAAGATTCTATTGTCGTGCTATATCCATTGCAATGCTACAGAATGTGGCTGGCAAATTCAATTTTATTGACATTTTCGTCTAATATCGCGGAGATCTTTCCTCCTTGCATAAATAAGGTGGAAAGATTCCTTTGGCGTGCATTGGCCATAGTAGCGAAATAGAATCTGACTCGAAAATCCAATTTTTTTGACATTTCCGCATAATATCGTGTTGAGCCAACTTTCTTGCATAAATAAAGATGAAAGATTCTATTGGCGTGCTATAGCCGTTGCAATGCTATAGAATCTTGCTGGAGAA
>NW_016953868.1:0-498 GCF_001483705.2 Eufriesea mexicana
CAACCTAGATAGACCTTACCTAACCAAAAACAGCATAACTCAACGTAAAGTGCCGCGACCACTGAACCTGGTGTCCACGAAGACAAGCAGAGTATGGCAGCAGAATACGGAGCGCAGAGGTCCACAGAATAGCACTGTCTATCTCGAAAGTCTAAGCTGTCCCAAACTAATCCAACGCAGCCTAACGTAGCCAAGCGTAATATATCTCAACCTAACGTCCCGCGAACACCATTTCCGACATCTCCATAGCCATGCAGTGCATATCAGACGAGAGCAGAGCGCAGAAATTCACAGAATCGCAGTGTATAGCGGAAAAGTCAAAGCCGTCCATACCTAACCCATGCTAACCTATGCTAACCAATCGTAGTCTAGCTCAATATAACATGCCGCCGCCACGTAAACGTTTTCTGTCCTCCCCGGGGCCAAACAGAACGCACTAGAGCACAGCAGGGCGCCGAAATCTTCCGAATAGCAGTGTACCGCACAGAAGTTAAAGCT
>NW_016953869.1:0-277 GCF_001483705.2 Eufriesea mexicana
CAGCACAGCATAGCGCAGGAATCCAACATACGGCAGCGCATAGCACAAAAGTCTAAGCAGCCACATACTAACGGAGTCAAACGCAAATCAACTAAATGTAACATAATGCAACCTCACGTGCCACGACCACCATTCCTGGCCACACGAGAGCCAAGCATTGTGTAATAGGGCACTGCGGAGCGCAGAAGTCCGTAGAAGAGCTGCCTGTAGCATGAAGGTCAAATATATCCTAGCATAAACCAACGTAGCCTAACCTAACCAAACGCAACATGTCTCA
>NW_016953870.1:0-325 GCF_001483705.2 Eufriesea mexicana
AGATACCACTGACGTGCTATAGCCATTGCAATGCTATAGAATCTGGCTGGAAGGTATAATTTCATTGACATCTTCGACTAATATCGTTGTGAGCACACTTTTTCGTATAAATGAGGGGGAAAGATTCTATTGGCGCGACATAGCCATTGCAATGTAATAGAATCTGTTTGTAAAGTTCAATTTTATTGACATTTTCGATTAATATCGCGGTGAGCAAGCTTTCTCGCATAGGAAAGGAGGAAAGATTCTATTGGCGATATATAGCCATTGCAGTGCAATAGAATCAGATTGGAAAGTTTAATTTTATTGACATTTTCGGCTTATA
>NW_016953870.1:2490-3107 GCF_001483705.2 Eufriesea mexicana
AACTTTATTGTAATTTTCGTCGAATATCGTGGTGAACAAGCTTCATCGCATAAATAAGTAGGCTAGAATCTATTGGCGTGCTATAGCCATTGTAATGCACTAGAATCTGACTGGTTAGCTCAATTTTATTGACAACTTCGTATAAAATCGTGGTGAGCAGGCTTTATTGCATAAATCAGGAGGAAAGATACCACTGACGTGCTATAGCCATTGCAATGCTATAGAATCTGGCTGGAAGGTTTAATTTCATTGACATCTTCGACTAATATCGTTGTGAGCACACTTTTTCGTATAAATGAGGGGGAAAGATTCTATTGGCGCGACATAGCCATTGCAATGTAATAGAATCTGTTTGTAAAGTTCAATTTTATTGACATTTTCGATTAATATCGCGGTGAGCAAGCTTTCTCGCATAGGAAAGGAGGAAAGATTCTATTGGCGATATATAGCCATTGCAGTGCAATGGAATCAGATTGGAAAGTTTAATTTTATTGACATTTTCGGCTTATATCGTCGTGAGCAATCCTTCTCGCATAAATAAGGTGGAAAGATCATATTGGCGTGCTGTAGTCATTACTATGCAATGGGGTCGGTCTGGAAAGTACAACTTTATTGTA
>NW_016953871.1:0-279 GCF_001483705.2 Eufriesea mexicana
CGACTTATATGGTGTTGCGCAAACCTTTCGGCATAAATAAGGAGGAAGGATACTATTGTCTTGTTATAGACATAGCATTGCAATAGAATCTGACTGAGAAGTTCAATTCTATTGGAATTTTCGACGAATGTCGTGGTGAGCACACTTTTCTGCATAAATCACTAGGAAAGATCCTATTGGTTTGCTATGGCCATTGCATTGCAACAGAATCTGTCAGAAAATATCAATTCTATTGACACATTCGACTAATATCTTGGTGAGCAGACTTTTCTACACAAG
>NW_016953871.1:386-1037 GCF_001483705.2 Eufriesea mexicana
AATGCGGTGAGCAAACCTTCCTGGTTAAATAAGGTGGTAAGATTCTATCGGTTTGCTATAGCCATTGCATTGCAATAGAATCTGCCTGAAAAGTTCAATACTATTGACATTTTCGACTAATATTGATGAGAGCAGCCTTTTCTGCGTAAACAACAAGGTAATGTTCAACTGGTTGTCTATAGCCACAGCATTGCAATAGAATCTGACTGAAAAGTTCAATTTTAATAACAATTTCGACTAATATCGTGGTGAGCAAGATATTCTACATAAATAAGGAGGAAAGATCCTATTGGTTTGCTGTAGCCATTGCGTTGCAATATAATCTGACCGAAAAGTCCAATTTTATTGACATTTTCGTCCAATATTGTGGCGAGCAATCCTTTCTTCGTAAATAAGAAGGAAAGATCCCATTGGTTTGCTATAGCCATTGCATTGCAATAGAATCTGACTGAAAAGTTCAATTCTATTGACATTTTCGACTAATGTCGTGGTGAGCACACTTTTCTGCATAAATCACTAGGTAAGATCCTATTGGTTTGCTATTGGCATTGCATTGCAACAGAATCTGTCAGAAAAGATTTATTCCATTGAGATATTCGACTTATATCTTGTTGAGCAGGCTTTTCAGCACAAGTAAGGGGGCAAGATTCT
>NW_016953871.1:1068-1351 GCF_001483705.2 Eufriesea mexicana
CATTGCAGTAGAATCTGCCTGAAAAGTTCAATTCTATTGACCTTCTCGACTATCATCGCGGTGAGCAAACGTATCTGACTAAATTCGAAGGAAAGGTTCGACTGGTTTGCTGAAGCCCCTGCATTTCAGTAGAATCTGACCGGAAAGCTCATTATCGACTTATATGGTGTTGCGCAGACCTTTCGGCATAAATAAGGAGGAAGGATAGTATTGTCTTGCGATAGACATAGCATTGCAATAGAATCTGACTGAGAAGTTCAATTCTATTGACATTTTCGACTAA
>NW_016953872.1:0-524 GCF_001483705.2 Eufriesea mexicana
GAGCAGCTTTGACTTTTGTGCTGCACACAGATATTCGGTGGATTTCCCGCTCTACTGTGTTCTGCTATACCCCGCTCGGCTCTGGGGAGGCCAGCAAAAGTGGCAACCGCAAGATAGGTTGTGTTAGGATACGTTTGGTTGTGTTACGGTTGGTCATGTTAGGAGAGTGTAGCATCAACTCTTGTGCTATACGCCGCTATTCGAACGATATCTACGATCCACATTACTCTACTGCACACTGCTCGACTCTGTGGAGGCCAGTAATAGTTGTCCCGGCACGTTAGGTTGAGGTAGTTGCGTATGGTCATGTTACGTTTGGTTAGGTTACTATGAGGTAGCTTTGACTTCTGTGCCGTATTTATATTATGTGCCATTCGCTGGACCTCTGAGCTCTTCGCTGCTCTAATGTGCTCTGCTTGTCTCTGAGGAGGACAGAAATAATGGCCTCCGCTCGTTAGGAGGAGTTATGTAGTGTTTGGTCATGTTACATTCGGCATGGTTAGGATAGGATAGCTAAGACCTTT
>NW_016953873.1:0-922 GCF_001483705.2 Eufriesea mexicana
GCAAACGTAAGGTAACTCAATCAATCGTACCACGGACATAATTGCTGGCCTCCACAGGTCCATTCGGAATATATTACAGCACAGTAAACAGCAGAAATCCACCGAATAGCAGTGTACAGCACAAAAGTCAGAGCTACACTCTCCTAACCTGTCCAAACGTATCATAACCAAACGTAACGTGAACCAAACCGTGGACCCACGACCGCTAGGACACACGACCGCTATTGCTGGCCGCACGAGAGCCAAGCAGAGTATAGCAGAGCAATATGCGACGCTGGAGTCGACAGAATAGCATTGTATAGCACAAAGTCAAAGCAACCCCAACCAATCATAGCCAAAAATAGCCTAACCAATCGTATCCTAACACAACCTATCGTGCAGAGTCCACTATCGCCGGCGTTCCCAGTGCCAAGCTGAAAATATTAAGGCACTGTAGGGCGCAGAAATCCACCGAATAGCAGTGTATGAGTTAAAAGCAAAGCAATCCTCTCCGTACCTAACCAAACGTAATATAAGCGGACGCAACGTTACCCAAACTGACGTGCCACGACCGCCATTGCTGGCCTCACTGGTGCTGAGCAGAGTATAGCAGAGCAATGTAGAACGCTGAAGTAGACCGAATAGCAGCCTATAGCATAAAAGGCAAAGCTATCCTGACCAAACCAAACGAAACCTAACCTAAAGAAGCGCAACATAGCTTAACGTAACGTGCCGAGACCAATACTGCAGGCCTCCCAGAGCCAAGAAAAATATGCTAGACCACAGATGAGCGCAGAATTTCAACGAATAGCAGTGTATAGCAAAAAAGTGGAGGCCAACCTAACCAAGCATAGCCTAACCTGACCTATCGAATCGTTATCTATCTCAACCTATCGTGCCACGACCGACCATTGATGGCCGCCCCTGAGCCGAATAGGGTATA
>NW_016953874.1:0-527 GCF_001483705.2 Eufriesea mexicana
CGACCTGAGCATAGTAGAGCAATGTAGAGCGCAGAAATGCACCGAAGTTCCGTGTATAGCGCATAAGACGAAGCTAACCTATCCCAACCTATCCAAACGAAACATATCCATGCGTAACAGAAATAAAGCCAATTTGACGAAACCACTATTCCTGGCCTCCACAAAGGCAAGCAGAATGTACTAGAGAACAGTAGATATCAGGAATCCATCGCAATGCAGTGAATAGCGCAAAAGCCCTAGACATCCTAACCTAACATGCACAAATCTAGCATAACCAATCGTAGCATAACTCAACATGGCTTTACGCGACCAACGACCATTGCTGGCATCCCCAGAGTGGAGCAGAACTTATGAGAGGACAGCAGAGCGCTGATGTCCATACAATCGCAGTCCATTGCTGAAACGTCATAGCCACCCGGAACTAACACATGTTAATGTAATCTGAACAAACGTAACATAACTATATGTAACGTGCCGCGACCACTATTGCTGGCCTCCTTAGGGCCAAGCAGAATATAGTAGAGCCA
>NW_016953875.1:0-1231 GCF_001483705.2 Eufriesea mexicana
CACCCATCCATACATCCATAGATCCACACATCTATCCATCCATACATCCATGCATATATGAATACATACATACATACATCCGTACATCTGCCCATCCATAGATCCACCCATCGACACATCCATCGATCTATAAACATATCCATTCAGACACACATCCATGTATACATCCATACATCTACTCGACCATGCACCCATAAACCCGCCCATTCGTACCTCTATCACTCGATACAACAATCCATCCATACATCCATACATATATGAATCCATACATCCATACATCCGTACATTCGTCCATCCGTACCTCAATCCATCCACACTTCCGCCCATCCTTACAGCCATCCATCCATACATACATCCACACATACATCCATTCTTCCATACATCCATCCATCAAATCTTCCACCCATCCATATATCCATCGATCCATTCGTCCTTGGAACCATACTTCCATTCACCAATCCATCCATCCATCCATGCATCCATACACACATCAATACACAGATCCATACATACACGCATACATTCATCCATACATACAACCATACATACATTCCTACATACATAACTCAAATGCATCCATACATTCAAACATACATACATACATACATCCTTCCATCGATACATCCACCCATCGATACATCCATACATCCACACACCCCTACAACCATAAATCCATCCACCCATACACACATCCATCCGTATATACATCCATACATACATCCATACATCCATACATAAACCCATACGCTCACCCATACATACATGCATAGATACATCCGTCCATACATCCATACATACATCCATACATCCACCCATAGATACATCCGTACATTCGCCCTTCCATTCAGGCTTCCATTAAACCGTCCATCCATCCACCCATCCATAAATCCATCTAACCATACATCGATCCATCCATACATCCATACATATATACATCCATACATACGTACATCCGTAAATCAGTCCATCCACACCTCTGTCCATCCATACATCCATTGAACCATCCGTACAACCACCCTTCCATACATCCATCCATCCATACATCCATACATCCATCCATACAACCATTCATCCATTCATCCATCCACCCATCCGTCCATACACCCATACGTCGGTACATCCGTCCATCCATACCTAAATCCATCCATTCATCCATCCATCCATACAACCATTCATCCATTCATAAAACCATCCATACGTCCACCTTTCTACACATCCATCCATCCATACA
>NW_016953876.1:0-713 GCF_001483705.2 Eufriesea mexicana
CGCATCTTCATCTGTGACTTCATGTTCGACGGGCTATTAAGAGATTAAAAAAACAGAAGAAAACTGTTTTATACTTATTTATGTCCTTTTATTCTTTTGTTTCTCCCGCCCAACGGGTCAAGTGGTTTATAATTCGGCAGTTTCGATCAGCGCCATCTATGATTTGGGCTCAAAAAGCCAGAAAGTGATAGGAATATAGAATAGGCAAGGAGGTCGTCGAGGAGCTGGTCACGTGACTGACATGGACAGAGTGGGGATAGAAAAGGATAGAAGGGTTCCGATAGGGAAAAATTATTAATTACTCAAGTTCTGTAATCAATTTATGAACTTTTATAATTGCATCGTAGAGGCAGAGCCTTCAAGAACTTTTACAATATTTTTTTCCATATAAATTTGTCCATAATTAATTAATTATTAATTATTATTCTACGCATTGTTTGAATTGTTGTCGAGTTGAATTATTATCGAAGATTATCGAAGACGCCATTGATTTTTCATTAATAACTATGCTTTACGCAACTAATTTATTAAACTTTATGCGCTCCATAGAAAGAAGATGTTCTTGCGAATCTTCTCATATAACTTTTGATCACATTTTGCATCTAATTTCGTTTAGTATTAAATATATCCTCGGAAGATCGTGATGGTCGCCGCTACGAAATCATAGACGCCATAAATCAAAAATTAATAATTAACAATTTAGAGTTAAATTC
>NW_016953877.1:0-656 GCF_001483705.2 Eufriesea mexicana
TTCCAGAGAGTAGGTCTATTCAAGATCTATAATCTGTTATAGCTGGAGAATACATCGCCTAACGCCTTCAATCTACTGGCAAGTAAAGCCATCTGCTTGCCTGACAATAGGTCCTTTCAAAATCTATAACCTGTTATAGCTTGGTGAATAGATCGCCTATCGCCTTCAATCCAAAGGCCAGTACAGCCATGTTCTTGCCAGAGAATAGGTCTATTCAAAGTCTATTATCTGTTATAGCTTAGTTAATAGGTCGCCTAGCGTCTTCAACCAATGGCAAGGACAGCCATCTACTTGTCAGAGAATAGGCTTTTCAAAATCTACACCCTGCTATAGCATGGTGAATAGATCGCATTACGCCTTCAATCCAATGGCAAGTACACTCATATACTTTCCAGAAAATAGGTCTATTCAAAATCTATAACCTGCTACAGCTTGGTAAATAGATCGCCTACCGCCTTCAATCCAATGGCAAGTACACTCATATACTTTCCAGAAAATAGGTCTATTGGAGATCTATAATCTGATATAGCTGGTGAATACATCGCCTAACGCCTTCAATACAATGTCAAGTACAGACTTCTACTTACCAGAAAATAGGTCTATTCAAAATCTATAACATCTTAAAGCTTAGTGAATAGATCGCCTAACGCCTTCAA
>NW_016953878.1:0-499 GCF_001483705.2 Eufriesea mexicana
ATCGATGGATGTATGTATGGGTGGATGTATGGATGGATGGATTTACGGAAGGATATCTACGGACGGATGGATGTATAGATGGATGGATTTATGGATGTATGGATGTATGAACGTATGGATGTATGGATGTATAGATGTATGGATCGCTGGATGTATGGATGGGTGCTTGTATGAATGGATGGATGTATGGTTCGATGGATGTATGCGTCGGTGGATGTATGGATGGATGGATGGATGGATGGATGAATGTGTGGATGAATGGTTGTATAGATGGATGGATGTATGCATGGATTGAGTTATGGATGGACGGATGTACGGATGTATTAATGTATGGATGCATATATGTATGGATGTATGGATGTATGGATGTATAGTATTGGTGTATGGATGGATGGATGTATGGATGGTTGCATGTGTGGTTGGCAGTATATATGGATGCATGTATGTATTTATGTACAGATGAATGAATGCATGAATGTATGGTTGTACGGATGTACGT
>NW_016953879.1:0-253 GCF_001483705.2 Eufriesea mexicana
ACCACTATTGCTGGCCTCCCCACGGCCAAGCAGAGCGCATTAGAGCACAGTAGAGCTCAGAAACCCTCCGAACAGCAGTGTGTAGCTCATAATTCAAAGCAATCCTATCCCAATGTAGCCAAACGTAACATAATCGTACACAACGTGATCCAAACTGACGTGCCACGACCGTTGTTACTGGCCTCACGTGAGCGAAGCTGAGTATAGCAGAGCAACGTAGAGCGCCGAAATTGTCCGCACAACAGTGTACAGC
>NW_016953880.1:0-809 GCF_001483705.2 Eufriesea mexicana
AAAAGCATTGTACACCACAAATGTCAACGCCATTCTAACCAAGCTTAACCAAACATATCCGAAGCTACCGTAACCTAACAAAACAGAAGGCGCCACGAGCGCTGCTGCTGGCCTCGCCAGATAAAATCAGAGGCTAGTAGAGCAATGCAGGGCGCAGGCATTGTCCGAGAAGCGGTGTATACCACAAAAGTCAAAGTCAACCAAACCAAACCTAGCCTAACCTAGACAAATGAAACGTAACATAATTCGATCTAACGTGCCGAAGCCACCATTTTTGGCCTCCCCAGAATCAAGCAGAACATACTAGAGCACAGTAGAGCGCAGTAATGCACTGCATTTCTGTGTGTGACACAAAAGTGAAAGATATCCTAACCTTAGCTGTCCTAAACTAAGCTAACCGAACGTAGCATACCTAAACGTTGCGTGCCGAGAATACTTTTGCTAGACTCCATAGAGCCAGGCAGAGCATATTATAGCTATGTGGGGAGGAGATATCCACAAACTAGGGTTGTATAGCATAAAAGTCGGAGCGATACTGTCCTAACCTAGCAAATGTAGCATAACCAAACTTTATCTATCACAAACTAACGCGCCGAGAACACAATTGCTGGTCTCACCTGAGGCGAGCAGAGTATAGTAGAGCAATGTAGATCGTAGAAGTCCTCCGAATAGCGTTGTGTAGCACAACAGTTACATCTGTCCTGTCCTAATCTGACCAAGAACGTGGCCTAACAAAATCTACAGTACCACGACCACTATTGCTGGCTTCCACAGAGTCCAGCAGAGTATAGTTTAGCAATGAAGAGGGT
>NW_016953881.1:0-2365 GCF_001483705.2 Eufriesea mexicana
GTGACATGCACTGTTATTAGTAGGACCTCTGCGCTCTACTGTGCTCTAATATGCTCTGCTTGGATCTGGGTATGCCAGCAGTAGTGGTCAACGCACGTTAGGTTTCGGTGTAATACGTTTAATAATGTTACGATTGGGTATGTAAGGACAGGATGACTTTCACTTTTGTGCTACAAACTGCTATTCGGTGGACTCCTGCGCTGCGCTGTGCTCTAGAATTCTCTGCTCGACTCTCGGGAGTCCAGCGAAAGTGGTCTCCGAACGTTAGGTTATATTATGTTAGGCTACATCAGGTTAGGTTAGGTTAGGTTAATTTAGGCTAGGTTAGGTCAGGTTAGGTTAGGTTAAGTTAGGTTAGGCTTGATTATGTTAGAATATCTATGAATGTTGTGCTACAAACTGCTATTCGGACGATTTCAGCGTTCTACATTGCTCTTCTATACTCAGCTTAGCTCTCCTCAGGCCAGCAATAGCGTTCGCGGCACGTCAGTTTGGGTTACGTTACGTCTGACTATGTTACGTTTTGATAGGTTAGGATAGGATAACTTTGACTATTGCGCTAAACACTGATATTCGTTGGACCTCTGCGCTCAACATTTCACAAACATGCTCCGCTTGGCGCTCGGGAGGACATCAATGGAGGCGGCCTCGGCGCGTTAGGTTTAGTTAGGCTGCGTTTGGTATCCGGTTACTTTTGGTTGGGTTAAGATATCAGAGCTTTGACTTTTGTGCTATAGACAATCTTTCGGTGGATCTGTGCGCTCTACTGTGCTCTAATATGCTCTGCCTATCGTTGGAGAGGCCAGCAATCGTGGTCCCGGCACGTTAGTTTGAGTTATGCTGCGTTTGGTTAGGTCTCGTTTGGTTAGGTTAGGATAGGGTTGCTTTGACTTTTGTGCTGCACACTGCTATTCGGTGGATTTCCTCGCTCCACTTTTGTGTAATATGGTCTGCTTGTCGCTGGGTATGTCAGGGGTAGTGGTCTCGGCACGTTAGAATGCGTTGGGCTTCGCTTGGCTATGTTAGGTTCTGTAAGGTGCGGTCAGAATATATTCGACTTTTGTACCTTGCACTTCAGTGCGGTTGATTTATGCGCTTTCCCGCGTCTAATATAGCCTTCTTTGCTCCGTGTAGGTCAGCAATAGTGGTCTAGGCACGTCAGGTTGAGTTAGGTTACGTTTGCTTTGTTATGTGCGGTTAGGTTAGGATACGATAGCTTTGACTTTTGCGCTGTAGACTGCTATTCGGTGGGTTTCGTCGCGCTAATGTGATCCAATATTCTCCGCTTTATTCTGGGAATTGCAGAGATTGTGGCGGCGGAGCGTTAGGTTGTGTTAGATTACGTTTGGCTATGTTAGGTTTGTTTGAGTTAGGTTAGGTTAGGTTAGGATATCTTCTACTCTTCTGCTTTGCACTCCAGTGCGTCTGATTTCAGCGGACCACTGCGCTCTATTACACTCTGCATGGCACTGGGGTGGTCAGAAATAGTTGTGTAGGCTCGTTAGGCTTTGTATGTTGCGGTTGGCTATGCCACGTTTAGCTAGGTTAGGAGAGGATGACTATGACTTTTGTGGCAAACACTGCTATTCGGAGGATTTTTGCGCCCTTCATTACTCTACTGAGTACTGCCACACTCCGGGGAGGCCCGTGACAGCGGCCCGGCATGTTAGGTTGTGTTAGGTTGCGTTTGGTTACGTTATGCTTCTTTGGGTTAGGTTTGGATAGATTTGACATTAGTGGTGTTCGCTGCTAGTCGGGAGATCTCTAAGCTCCGCTGTGAACTAGTATGCTCCGCTTGGCTATGGGGAAGCCAGTTATAGTGGTATCGGTAAGATAGGTTGAGATAGGGTACGTTTGCTTAGGTTACGTTAGCTGTGATTATGTCTGTGTAGCTTCGACTTTTCCGCTATACATTGGGAACCTGTGGATTTCTGCGCTCTACTCTGCTGTATTACGCTCTGCCTGACTCTGTCCAGGCCAGCAATAGAGGTCGCGGCACGTTAGGCTGGGGTAGGTTACGTTTGGTTACGTTAGGTTTGGTTGGGATTGGTTAGTATAGCTTTGACATATGCCTCCAAAACTGACGTTCTATGGACTCCTGTGCAGTAGTATGCTGTATAATATTCTCCTTCACTCTGGAGAGGCCAGTAATGGTGGTCGCGGCACGTTAGGCTCAGTTACCCTACGTTTGGCTAGTTTAGGCTAGGTTTGGCTAGGTTTGGCTTGGTTAGGACGTCTTTGACTTTTGTGCTTTACATTGCTGTTCGGTGGGCTTCTGCGATCTACTGCGCTTTTATATGTCCTGCTTGTCTCTGGGGATGCCAGCAGTAGCCATCGTGGCACGTGTGTTTGTGTCACGTTACGT
>NW_016953882.1:0-531 GCF_001483705.2 Eufriesea mexicana
TGCTGCGCTATTCTGTGGTCTAATATGCTCTGCTTGGCTGCGCGGGGCCAGCGATGGTGGTCTCAGCACGTTATGTGGAGTTAAATTACGCGTGGATATGTTACATTTGCTTAGGTTGGGAAAAGATAGATCTGACTTTTGTGGTATTCGCTTCTGCTCGGTGGATTTCTGTACTCTAATGTGCTATAATAAGCTCTGACTGGCTCTAAGATGCCATCAGTAGTGTTCGCGGCACGTTCAGTTGTGTTTGGTTACGTTTGGTTAAGTTAGTTGAATCTGGATTAGGTTAGGGTAGCTTTGACTCTTCTGCTATACACTGCCATACCTTGGACTTCTGCCATCTGGTCTCGTTTAATATGATCTGCTTGGATACGTGGGGGCCGGCAGTAGCGGACTCCGCTCGTTACGTCTAGTTAGTTTGCGTTCGGCATGGATAGATTACGTCTGATCAGGATAGGTTACCCTAGACATTTGTGCTCTTCACTGCCATTTCGTGGCTTCCTGCGCTCTACTGTGCTCTATTGTATTCTG
>NW_016953883.1:0-1195 GCF_001483705.2 Eufriesea mexicana
TTGTTTATGTTAAGAATCGTTAGGTTGGGGAGTGATAGCTTTGCCTTTAGTGTTATAGTCTGCAATTAGGTGGCTTCCTGGGTCAAACAGTGCTCTAACATTTTCAGCTTGGCTCTGGAAATGACAGCAACGTTGCTCTCGGCACATTACGCTCAGTCCCTTTACGTTCGGTTATGATGCTTTGGTTTAAGCTTGGTTAGGATAGCTTCATCTTCTGTGCTGTACACTGCTGTACGGTGGACTTCTGCGTCCTACTGTGCTCTAATATGGCCTGCTTGGCACTGGCAATGACAGCTATACCGGTCATATAGTTACGCTATGTTTGGCTATGTCCTGTTGGCTTGGGTCCGGTTTGAGTATCACTGCCTTTTCTGATATACACTGCGATTCTACGGATTTCTGCGTTACGCTCTCCACTAATTTGCTCTGCTTGGCTCCTGGGCGGCCAGCAATAGTGGTCGCTGCACGATAGGTTGAGTTAGTTTTAGTTTGGTGGTATTACGGTTGTTAGGTTAGGAGAGGATGGCTTTGACTTTAGTGCTATAGCCTGCTATTAGGTGGATATCTGCGCCCTACATTGCTCTAATATTCTCAGCTTGGCTCTGGGAAGGCCAGCGGTATTGGTCTTGGTACGTATTGTTGAGTCGTGTTACGTTCGGTTAGGTTTGGTTAGGCTAAGTTTGGTTGGTATGGCTATAACTTTTGTGCTGTACACTGCTATTCGATGGGCTTCTGCACTATACTGTGCTCTATTATGCTCTGCTCAATTCTGGGGTGGTCAGCAGTTGTGGTCGTGACACGATGCGTGGTGTCAGGTTAAGTTTGTTTAAGGCAGGTTGGCTTAGGTTTGGTTATGGTGGCTTTGGCTATTGTGCTGTACACTGCTATTCGCTGGATTTCTGCCCTGTACTGCGCTCTAGTGTTTTCTGCTTTTCGCTGAGGGACCGGAACGAGTGGTCTCTTCCCTTTAAGTTTAGTTAGTCCATGTTCGTCCAGGTTAGAATAGGTCACGCTATGTTACGATACATTTGGCTTTTGTGCTTTACGCTGCTGTTTTGTGGCTATATACACTTTACTGCGCTCTAGTACATTTCACTTGACTCTGGGGATCCCAGGAATATGGTCTCGGCACGTTAGACTGAGATACGATACGTGTGTTTATATTACGTTTGGATAGGTTGGGATAGAATAGCTT
>NW_016953884.1:0-1495 GCF_001483705.2 Eufriesea mexicana
CATGCGTAACCTAACTCCTACTAACCGCGCTACACCTCCATTGCTGACAGCCCCAGAGCCAAGCAGAATATAGCAGAGCACAGTAGATCACAGAAATACGCGGCGTTGCAGTGCGAAGCACAAACGTAATGGTAACATATCCCAACCTGACCAAACCTAAATCATCCAAACGTAGCCTAACTCAACAAAATGAGCCGACATCTCAATTACAGTCTTTCCCAGAGCCAAGCTGAACATATTAGAGCACATTAGAATGCAGGGATCCGCCGAATTGCAGAGTATAGCACATTAGCCAAAGCTACCCTCTCCTAACCTAATTAATCGTTACATACCCGAACGTAACGTAACACAGCCTATCGTGCAGCGACAACTACTGCTTGGCTTCACAGATTCGAGCAAACTATGGTGGAACAGAGTAGAGCGCAGAAGTCCAGCGAATAGCAGTCCTTACCAAGAAAGTCAAAGCTATCCAAACCGACCACAAACAACTGTAACCTAACCAAGAGTAGCCTAACTCAACACAACGCGCAGCGACCACTATGGCTGGCCTCCCCAGGGTCACGCAGAGCATATTAGAGTATAGTAGAGCGCAGTAATCCGACTAATAGCAGTGTATAGCCCATACGTCAAAGCCATCATAACCAAACCTAGCCCAACCTAGCCTAGCCAAACGTAACCTAACTTAACCTATCATTTCATAGCCGCTACTGCTTGCCACCTCAGAGCTGAACGGAGAAAAGTATGGCAACATAGAGCGCAGAAATCCGCCGAACAGTAGTGTATGGAACAAAAGACGAAGCTATCGTATCCTAACCTAACGAAACGTACCATAACCAAACGCAAACAAATCCAAACTTACGTGCCTAGACCACTATTACTGGCCTCCCCATCGCCGAGCAGAACATATTGGAGGCTGTAGAGCGCAGAAGCCCATATAATGGCAGCGTATAGTAGAAAAGTTGAAGCTATCGTGACATGACGCAAACCAACATAACCTAACCGAACGGCGGCTAACTGAACCTTACAAGCCAAAATCACCATTGCTGGCGTCCCAGGAGGCAAGCAGAACATGTTATAGCACAGTAGCGAGCTGGAGTCGGCCGAATACCAGTGTACAGAGCAAAAGTCTTATGTAGACACTCTTAACCTAACCAATCGTAACGTAGGCCAACGTAAAGTAATTTAACCTAACGCGACGCGAACACTATAGCTAGCCTCCACAGAGCCAAGCGGAACATATTACAGGAGTGCAGATATCAGAAGCCCATATGATCACAGTGTATGGCAGAAAATTAGAAGCTACCCAACCCTAACCCTAGCCAACATATTCCGACCAAACGTAACCTATCTCAATCTAACTTAGTGAGACCACTATTACTGGCGCGTACAGAGCCAAGTAGGGCATACTAGAGCACCGTAAATCGCAGAGGTATACCGCATTGCAGTTTATAGCACAAAATTCAATGCCATTCTAACGATACATATCCTAACCTTA
>NW_016953885.1:0-646 GCF_001483705.2 Eufriesea mexicana
CCCATATCTCCGTCCACACATACACCCGCCCAGCCATCCATACATCGACCCATACACCCACCACTCCGTTCATACACGCATTCATACATCCATACATACATCCATACACACATCCGTACATGCACCCATACATACATACATACATACATACATTCATACATGCATCCATACATCCAACCAAACGTCCATTCAAACAACTATCCATACGTCCCTCCATACATACATCCGTACATGAATCCATAAATACATCCATACATAAACCCAAACATGCAACAAGCCATAAATCCAAACCAACGTCCGTACGGACAACCACACATACATCTATGCATACGCCCATACACACATCCATACATAAATCCATACATACATCCGTACAAGCAACCATATATACATCCATACATCCATACATCGATAGATCCATACACCCATACATCCACACATCCACACATCCATACATCCATCCTCCCATACATCCATCCTCCCATACATCCATACATCCATACAACCATACATCCATACATCCATCCATCCTTACATCCATCCACACATACATCCATCTATACATACATACATACAACCATAAATCCATCCACCCATCCATCCATCCATATATCCGGCCACGCATCCTTCCATCCGTACGTTCATT
>NW_016953886.1:0-519 GCF_001483705.2 Eufriesea mexicana
AAAATTGAATTTTCCAGCAAGATTCTGTAGTATTGCTATGCCTATAGCACCCCAACCTAATCTTTTCTCATTATTTAAGCAAGAAAGTTAGCTTACCGCGATATTGATCGTAAATGTCAATAAAATTGAATTTTCCAGCCAGTCACTATAGCAATGCAACGTCTACAGCACGCCAATACAATCTACCATCCTTAATTCCGAAAAAGGTAGCTTCCCACGATATTAGTCGAAACCGTCTATATAATTGAACTTTCCAGCCTGATTCTATAGCATTTCGAAGGCTATAGCACGCCAATAGTATCATTCCGCCTTATTTATGTAAGAGAGATAGCTCAACACACTAGTCGAAAATGCCAACAATATTGTATTTTCCAGCCACAAACTATCTCATTGCAATGGCTATAGCACTCAAAAAGCACTTTTCCTCCTTACTTACCCAAGGAAGTTAGCTCACCCCGGTATTGTTCGAAAGTGTCAATAAAATTGAGTTTTCCAGCAAGATTCTGTAGCATTGCAATG
>NW_016953887.1:0-892 GCF_001483705.2 Eufriesea mexicana
TGTCAGCTCACCACGATATTAATCGAAAATGACAATAAAATTGAATTTTCCATCCAGATACTAAAGAATTGCAATGGCTATATCTGGCCAATAGAACCTTACCTCCTTATTTATGCACGAAAGCTAGGTCACCACGATATTGGTCGAAAGTGTCAGTAAGATTGAATATTCCGGCCATATTCTACAGCAGTGCAACGGCTATAGCGCGCCAATAGATATTTCCTCCTTAATTTATGCACCAAAGTTACCTCACCACGATATTAGCCGAAAATGTCAATAAAATTGAATTTTCGAAGCAGATTCTATTGCACTGCAATGGCTATAGCACGCGAATAGTATCTTTCCTCCTTATTTGTACAAGAAAGTTCGCTCACCACGATATTAGCCGAAAATGTCAATAAAATTGTATTTAGCAGCCTGATTCTATAGCACTGCGATGGCTATAGCGTGGCAATAGAATCTTTCCTCCTTATTTATGCAACGATGACAGCTCACCACGACATTAGTCGACAATGTCAATAAAGTTGAATTTTCGAGGCAGATTCTACAGCATTGTAATGGGTATAGCGTGCCAATAGAATCTTTCTGGCTTATTTATGCAAGGATGTGAGCTCACCACGATATTAGTCGAAAATGTCAATACAATTGAATTTTCCATCCAGATGCTATAGAATTGGAATGGCTATAGCTGGCCAATAGAATCTTACCTCCTTATTTATGCACGAAAGCTACCTCCCGACGATATTAGTCGAAAGTGTCAAATTCGAAAGTGTCAATAAAATTGAATTTTCGGGGAAGATTCTATAGATTGCCATGGCTATAGCACGCGAATAGTATCTTTCCTCCTTATATATACAAGAAAGTCAGCTCACCACGATATTAGCCGAAAATG
>NW_016953888.1:0-928 GCF_001483705.2 Eufriesea mexicana
TTTTTGACGTTCGTGGTGTGCACTACTAGTCTGTGAATTTCTGCGCTCTACAGTGCACTGGTATGTTTCGCTTGGCACTGGGGAGGCCATCAATAATTGCCTCGTCGCGTTAGGTTTGGCTGGTCCTCGTTTTCTTAGGTTAGGTTGGGTCAGGTAGGGTTAGGGTGCCTTTGACATTTGTGCTATGCACAGAACTGCACGCCGCGGATGTCTGTGTCCTACTGTGCTGTAGTATATTCTGCTTGGATCTGGGTAGGTCAGCAATAGTGGTGTGAGGCGGATAGGTGGAGTCAGGTTACGCTTGGTTTTGCTATGTTTGGTTATATCAACCTAGGACTGCTTCGACTTTTGCGCTATACACATCTATTCGGTGGAATTCTGCGCTCCACTGTGATCAAATATGCTCCGCCTTGCTCTGCGGTGTCCAATCGGTGGCCGCGTTGCGTTATGAACAGCTAGGTTACGTTTGTTTTTTTATGATATGTTAGGTTAGCTATGGTTAAGTCCATGAAGCGTGGAGTTTTCTGCTATACATTGGGATTCTATGGATTTCTGCTCTCTACTCTACTCTAACATGTTCCGCATGGCTCTTGGAAGGACAGCAATATGGGTTCCGTCACGTTGTGTTGAGTTAGGGTACATTCGGTTACGTTACGATTGGTTGGCTTGGGAGGGTATAGTTTTGACTTTTGCGCTATACAATGCTATTCAGCGGACTTATGCACCCTAATGGGCAGTAATATGTTCAGCTTGCCTCTGGGCGAGCAGGCAATATGGGAATCGGGACGTTACGTTGAGTTAGGCTACGTTTGGTTAGGTTAGATTAGGTCAGGTTAGGTCAGGGTATCTTTGACTTTTCAGCTCTACACTGCAATGCAGCGTTTTTCTACGCCCTACTGTGCTCCAGTATGTTCTGGTTGGCTGAGTG
>NW_016953889.1:0-1060 GCF_001483705.2 Eufriesea mexicana
ATAAAATTGAACTTTCCAGCCAGATTCTATAGCATTGCGACGGCTATAGCAAGTGAATTGAATCTTTCCTCCTTATATATGCAAGGAAGTTAGCTCACAACGATATTAGTCGAAAATGTCAATAAAATTGAATTTTCCAGGAAGATTCTATAGCGTTGCAATGGTAATAGCACGCCAATAGGATCTTTCCTCCTTATATATACAAGAAAGTTAGCTCACCACGATTTTAGTCGAAAATGTCGATAAAATTGAACTTTCCAGACAGATTCTTTAGCATTGCGACGGCTATAGCATGCCAAGATGTTCTTTCCTCCTTACTTACGCAAGGAAGTTAGCACACCGCGATATTAGTCGAAAGTGTCAACAAAATTGAATTTCCAGCCGCAAACTGTATCATTGCAATGGCTATAGCACTCAAAAGGCATCTTTTATCCTTCTTTAGGCAAGGAAGTTAGCTCACCACGATACTAGTCGAAAATGTCAGTAAAATTGTATTTTCCTTCTAGGTTCTACAGCATTGCAATGCCTATAGCACGCCAGCAGAATATTTCCTCCATATTTATGCAAGAAAGTTTGCTCACCAAGATATTTGTCGAAAATGTCTATAATATTGAATTTTCCAGCCAGACACTTCAGCAATGCAATGACTATAGCGTGCCAATAGAATCTACCATCCTTATTTATGCAAGAAGGTTAGCTCACCACAATATTAGTAGAAAAAGTCAATAAAATTGAACTTTCCAGGCAGATTCTATAAATTGCGAAGGCTATAGCACGCGAATTGGATCTTACCTCCTTATTTATGCAAGAAAGGTAGCTCACCACGATAGAAGTCGAAAATGTCATTAAATTTTAATTAGCCAACCACATTCTATATCATTGCGACGGCTATAGCACGCCAATAGAGTCAACCATCCTTAATTATGCAAAAAAGAGAGCTCACCACGATATTCGTCGAAACTGCCAATATAACTGAACTTTCCTTCCAGGTTCTACAGCATTGCAATGCCTATTGCACGCCATCAGAATATTTCGTCCTTATTTATGTAAGATAGTTCGC
>NW_016953889.1:1221-1569 GCF_001483705.2 Eufriesea mexicana
CTCCTTATTTATGCAATGAAGTTAACTCACCACGATGTTAGTCGAAAATGTCAATAAATTTTAATTTTCCAGGAAGATTCAATAGTGTTGCAATAGTAATAGCACGCCAATAGTATCTTTCCTCTTTATTTCAGCAAAAAAGTTAGCTCACCACAATATTAGCTGGAAATGTCAATATAATTGAGTTTCTCAGCCACATTCTAAAGCATTGCCATGGCTATAGCACGCCAATAGTATCTTTCCCACTTACCAATGCAAGGAAGTTAGGTCACCACGATATTAGTCGAAAATGTCAGTAAAATTGAATTTTCCTGCCGTATTCTAAAGAATTGCGACGGCTGCAGCACG
>NW_016953889.1:1804-2594 GCF_001483705.2 Eufriesea mexicana
AATGGTATCTTTCCCCTCACCAATGCAAGGAAGTTAGGTCACCACGATATTAGTCGAAAATGTGAATAAAGTTTTATTTTCCAGGAGTATTCTATAGCACAGCGGCGACTGCAGCACGCCAATTGAATCCAACCTCCTTATTTATGAAAGAAAAATAGCTCAGCATGATATTAGTCGAAAATGTCAATAAATTGTATTTTCCAACCACATTCAGTATCACTGCAATGAATATAGCACGCCAATAGAATTATTCCTTCTTATTTATGCAAGAAAGGTGGCTCACCACGGTATTATTCGAAAATGTCAATAAAATTGAATTCTCCAGCCGTACTCTATAGCATAGCGACGGCTGTAGCACGCCAATTGAATCCTTCCTCCTAATTTATGAAAGAAATATAGCTCACCACGATATTAGTCGAAAATGTCAATAAAATTGTACTTTCCAGACACACTCTATATCAATGCAATGGTTATAGCACGCCAATAGCATCTTCCCTACTTATTTATGCAAGAAACTTAGCTCACCACAATATTAGCCGGAAATGTCACTAAAATTGTGTTTTTCAGCCCCATTCTAAAGCATAGCAATGGATATAGCATGCCAAAAGTGTCTTTCCTCCTCACCATTGCATGGAAGATAGGCCACCACGATATTAGTCGAAAATGTCAATAAAATTTTATTTTCCAGTAGGATTCTATAGCATTCAGTGCCTATAGCAAGCCAATAGAATCGTTCCTCCTTAGTTATGTAACAAAATTAACTCACCACGATATTAGTCGAAAATGTCAA
>NW_016953889.1:2639-3362 GCF_001483705.2 Eufriesea mexicana
AATGCAATGGCTATAGCAGGCCAATATTATCTTTCATCCTTATTTATGCAAGAAAGGTAGCTCACCACGATGTAAGTCGAAAATGTCAATAAAATTGAACTTTCCAGCCACATTCTACTGCATTGCGACGGCTATAGCACGCCAGTAGTATCTACTCTCGTTATTTATGCAATAAAGTTAGCTCACCACGATATTACTCAAAAATGTCAATAAAACTGAAATTCTAGGAAGATTCTATAGCGTTGCATTGGTAATAGCACGCCAATGGAATCTTTCCTCCTTATGTATGCAATAAAGTTAACTCACCACGATATTGGACGAAAATGTCAATAAAATCGAATTTTCCAGGAATATCCTATAGCTTTGCTATGCCCATAGCACGCCAACAGATTCTTTCCTCCTTATATATGAAAGAAAGTTAGCTCAGAACGATGTTAGTCGAAAATGTCAATAAATTTGTATTTTCCAACCACATTCAGTATCATTGCAATGGCTATAGCGCGCCAATAGGATTATTCCTCCTTATTTATGCAAGAAAGGTGGCTCACCGCGATATTGGACTAAAATGTCAGTAAAATTGAATTTTCCTGCCAGAGTCCATAGCATTGCCAAGGCAATAGCACGCCAATAGTATCTTTCCTCCTTTTTTATGCAAGAAAGATAGCTCACCACGATATTAGTCGAAAATGTAGACAAAATTGAATTTTCCATCCATATTCTATA
>NW_016953889.1:3699-5191 GCF_001483705.2 Eufriesea mexicana
CATGATATTAGTCCAAAATGTCAATAAATTTGTATTTTCCAACCACATTCAGTATCACTGCAATGGATATAGCACGCCAATAAAATTATTCCTTCTTATTTATGCAAGAAAGGTGGCTCACCACGATATTATTCGAAAATGTCAACAAAATTGAATTTTCCAGCCGTATTCTATAGCACAGCGGCGACTGCAGCACACCAATAGAATCCAACGTCCTTATTTATGAAAGAAAAATAGCTCACCATGATATTAGTCGAAAATGTCAATAAATTTGAATTTTTCAACCACATTCAGTATCACGGCAATGGATATAGCACGCCAATAGAATTATTCCTTCTTATTTATGCAAGAAAGGTGGCCCACCACGATATTATTCGAAAATGTCAATAAAATTGTATTTTCCAGCTGTACTCTATAGCATAGCGACGGCTGTAGCACGCCAATTGAATCCTTCCACCTAATTTATGAAAGAAATATGGCCCACCACGATATTAGTCGAAAATGTCAATAAAATTTTACTTTCCAATCACACTCTGTATCAATGCAATGGCTATAGCACGCCAATAGTATCTTCCCTCCTTATTTATGCAGGAAACTTAGCTCACCACAATATTAGCCGGAAATGTCAATAAAATCGAGTTTTTCAGCCACATTCTAAAGCATAGCAATGGATATAGCATGCCAAAAGTGTCTTTCCTCCTCACCAATGCATGGAAGATAGGTCACCACGATATTAGTCGAAAATGTCAATAAAATTTTATTTTCCAGGAGGATTCTATAGCATTCAATGCCTATAGCAAGCCAATAGAATCGCTCCTCCTTAGTTATGTAACAAAATTAACTCACCACGATATTACTCGAAAATGTCAACAAAATTGAATTTTCCAGCCACAACCTATATCATTGCAATGGCTATAGCACTCAAAAGGCATCTTTCCTCCTTTCTTACGCCAGGAAGTCAGCTCACCACGATATTAGTCGAAAATGTCAATAAAATTGAATTTTCCTGGAAGATTCTATAGCTTTGCAATGCCTATAGCACTCCAATTGAATCTTTCCTCATTATTTATGCAAGAAAGTTAACTCACCGCGATATTAATCGAATATGCCAATAAAATTGAATTTTCCAGCCAGATTCTATAGCACTGCGGTGGCTATGACACGCCAATTGGATATTTGTTCCTTATTTATGCAATGAAGATATCTCACCACGATATTAGTCGAAAATGTCAATAAAATTGAATTTTCCTTCCAGATTCCACAGCGTTGCAATGCCTAGAGAACGCCAACAGAATCTTTCCTTCTTATTTATGCAAAAAAGTTAGCTCACCAAATTATTAGCCGGAAATGTCAATAAAATTGAGTTTTTCAGCCACATCCTAAAGCATTGCATTGGCTATAGCTCGCCAGTAAAATCTTTCCTCCTCGCTTATGCAAGAAAGTAAGCTCACCACGATATTAGTCGAAAATGTCAACAAAATTGAACTTTCCA
>NW_016953890.1:0-985 GCF_001483705.2 Eufriesea mexicana
TTTACGGATGTACGGATCGATGGATGTATGGATTGGTGGATATATGGATGGATGGATGTATTGATGTACAGATGTACGGATGCATGAATGTATGCTTGTATGGATGTATGTATGGACGTTTCTGTGGATGTATGTGTGGATGTATGAGTATGTATTGTTGTATGGAAGGATGTGTGTATGGATGTATGTATGGACGAATGGACCTGTGTATGTACGGACATATGTATTGATGTATGTATGAACGTATTGATGGTTGGATGGATGGGCTCTTGTATGGATGTATGCATCGACGGATGTATGGATGGATGGACATATGGATGGATGGATGTATGGATGCATGTATGTATGGATGTACGAATGTATGGACGATACGGATCTATGTGTGTATGGATGTATATATTTATGGATGTATGGATGGATGGATGGATGTGTGTATGGATGTATGGATGTACGGATGTATGTTTGGCTGGATGTATGGATGTATGTATGTATGGATGGATTTATGGATGTGTGGATGTGTGGATTTATGGATGGATGGATGGATGGATGGATGGATGGATGTATGGATGTATGGATGCATGGATGTGTGGATGTATGGATGTATGGATGTTTGGATGTATGGATGTATGGATGTATGGATGTGTATATGGGTGTATGTATGGATGTATGGATATTCGTATGGATGTACGTATGGATGGATGGTTGTGTGGTTGTACGGTATTCTGGATGTACGGATGTGTGGATTTATGTATGTTAGGATGGATGTATGTATGGGTGGACTGATGTATGGAAGTATGGATGTATCGGTCTACGTACAGATGTTTGTATGGATGTGCGGATGTATGTATGTATGGCTGTATGTACCGATGGATGTATGAAAGGAAATATGTATGGATGTATGGATGTATGGAAGTATGACTGGATGGATGGATGGATGGATGGTTGTGCGGATGTATATATGGATGGATGTATGAATGGATGGATT
>NW_016953891.1:0-1337 GCF_001483705.2 Eufriesea mexicana
GATCGAAGTCATTCTGACGAAACTTAACCTAACCTGACACAACCAAACATGCCTTACTCAAACGAACGTGCCACGACCTCTATCGCTGGGCTACCAAGAGCCGAGCAGAATATACAAAAGCACCGCAGAGGGCAGAAATCCACCGCACTGCAGAGTAAAGCACAAGCGTCAAGCATATCCTGACATAACGTGAGCTAACGTAACATATGCTAACGTAGTGTAACACAACATAACGTGAAGAGGCACATATTGCCGGCCTATCCAGCGCCATGCAGAGCATATTAGAGCACATTAGAGCATAGAAGTCCGCGGAATGGCGGTGTACAGCACCAAAGAAAGAGTAGCATATCCTAACCTAACCAGGTGTAACATATAGAAACATAGCATATCTCAACCTAACGTGCAGGGACCACTATTGCTGGCCTCCACAGAGAAAAGCAGAACGTAGTAGGACACGGCAACCGAAGATACCATCGCATTGCAGTGAATAGCACAAAAGCGGCAGATATACTTGCATAACCTGCCCTAACCGAACCTAGCCATAAGTAGCATGACTCAATACAGCGTGCCGCGACCACTGCTCCTGGAATAACAATGGCCTAACAGAATATAGCATGGCACAGTCGAGCACAGAAATCCGACGTATATCAGCGTATAGCCCGATGGTCAAAGCTATCCTGACCAAACTTAACCTAACCTAACCTAACCAAACGTGACCCAACTCAAGCTAACGCACCGCTACCGCTATTGCTCGCCTCCTCAGAGTCGAGCATAATGTAGTACAGCAGGGTGTATCACAGAAATCCACCTGACAGCAGTTTATATCACGAAACTCAACGATACCCTAACCAAACTTAACCAAACCTAACCTAATCGAACGTAGCATAACTTAACCTAACGTGCCGCTATCATTATTGCTTGCCTCCACAGGACAAGGCAGAGTATACTAGTAACATAACAGTAACATAACACGCACGAACGCGCCGATACCGCTATTGCTGGCCTCATCAGAGCCAAGCAGAAAACATTGGAACGCAGTGGAGCGCAGTGGAGCGCAGTTTCCCGCGGGTAGCAGTGTGTCGCACAAAAGTATAAACTTTCCTAACCACACCAAATGTAACAAATCCAAACGTGACCCAACTCAACCTAACACCACGAGAACAATATTGCTGGTCCCCACAGATACAAGCAGAATGTACTAGAGCACAGTAGTGCGCAGGAATCCACTGCATTGCGGTGAATAGCACAATAGCCGTACATATCGTTACCTAACCTGACCTAACCTGACCTAATCTAACCTAATCGAACGCAGCATAACCCAACATGACGTGCCGTGA
>NW_016953892.1:0-766 GCF_001483705.2 Eufriesea mexicana
CTAACAGCAGACTACAGCACTAAAGTCAAAGCTACCATCTCCTAACCCAACCAATCCTAATACCGCAAAAATCCATGGAACTGCAGTGTGTATCAGAAAAGTCAGAGCTACCCGAACCTAACCCAAGCAAACAGAACATAGCTAAACATAACATAACCCAACTTATCGTGACTGGACCGCGATTGCTGCCGAATCCAGAGCCGAGCAGGGCATACTAGAGCGCAGCAGCGCGCAGAAATCCGCCAAATAGCAGTGTGCAGCACAAATGCTGAACCTTACTTTACCAAAGTTAGCCTAACCCAACCTAACCGAGCGTAGCATGTGTCATCATAACGTGCCGAAACCACAATTGCTGCTCTTGCTAGAGCCAAGCAGAATATACTAGCGCGAAGTAGAATGCAAAGATCCACCATATATCAGTTCCCAGCACAAAAGTTAAAGCTATGCCAACCAAACTTATCCAGACCAAGCCTGGCCGAACGTAATCTGACTCAAAATAACGTGCCGAGAACAACATTTCTGGCATTCGCAGAGACAAGCCGAAAGCATTAGTGCACTGTAGGTCGCAGAAATACGCCTAATAGAAGGCTACAGCACTAAGGTAAAGGTTACATCTCCTAAATTAGCCTGTCGTAACAAAACCAAACGTAACCTAACACAACCCATCTGGCAGCGACCGCTATTACTATTTCTGGTCTCCCCAGAGCAAAGCATGTCACACTAGATCACAGTGGGGCATAGATATCCCACCTAATATCCGTGTAGA
>NW_016953893.1:0-547 GCF_001483705.2 Eufriesea mexicana
TTACGCAAGGAAGTTAGCTCACCACGATATTAGTCGAAAATGTCAACAAAATTGGATTTTCCATCCACATTCTATATCATTGCAATGGCTATAGCACTCAAAAAGCATCTTTCTCCTTACTTACGCATGGAAGTTAGCTCACCACGATATTAGACGAAAATGTCTGGAAAATTGTATTTTTCAGCCACATTCTAGATCATTGCAATGGCTATAGCACTCAAAAAGATCTTTCCTCCTTACCTATGCAAGGAAGTTAGCTCACAAAGATATTAGACGGAAATGTCTCTAAAATTGAATTCTCCAGCCACACACTGTGGCACTGAAGTGCCTATAGCACGCCAACAGAATCTTTGCTCCTTATTTATGCAATAAGGTTAGCTCACAACGATATTAGTCGGAAATGACAATAAAATTGAATTTATATTTGCCATACAGACTCTATAGCGTATCAATGGCAATAGCGCTCAAAAAGCATCTTTCCTCCTTACTTAAGCAAGGAAGTTAGCTCACCACGATATTAGTCGAAAATGTCAACAAAATTGTATTT
>NW_016953893.1:710-1001 GCF_001483705.2 Eufriesea mexicana
CAAAAAGGTCTTTCCTCTTTACCTATGCAAGGAAGCCAGCTCACAATGATATTAGACGAAAATGTCAGTAAAATTGAATTCTCCAGCAACACACTGTAGCAATGAAATGCCAATAGCACGCCAACAGAAGCTTTTCCCCTAATTTATGCAAGCAGGCTAGCTCACAACGACATTAGTCGAAAATGTAAATTAAATTGTATTTGCCATACAGACTCCATAGCGTATCAGTGGCAATAGCACTCAAAAAGCGTCTTTCCTCCTTACTTAAGCAAGGAAGTTAGCTCACCACGA
>NW_016953894.1:0-2924 GCF_001483705.2 Eufriesea mexicana
GACCTGCCCTTACCTGAACTGGCCTGACCTGTCGCGACCTTACCTGGCCGGGCCTGGACTGAAATGACCTGACATGACACGACCTAACCTGTCCTGGACTAGCCAGAAATGGCTTGGCCTGGCCTGTCCTGACCGGACCCGACCTGACTTGACCTGACCTGACCTGATCTGACGTGGCCTGACATTGCCTGGTCGTGCCTGACCTGACCTGACCTGACACGACCTGACTTGACCTGACCTGGCCTGAGTTTGCCTTGCCTGGCCTGGCCCGACGTGGCCTGACATTGCCCGGACTGGCCTGACCTGCACTGACCTGACCTGACCTGACATGACCTGACCTGACCTGATCTGTCCTGACCTGACATGACATAACCTAACATAACCTAACCTAACCTAACCTATCCTAACTTTGTAAAACCTATCCTAGACAAACCTACCCAAGCTTCAGCAAACCTAACATAACCAAACCCAACCTACCGAAACTGACCCTAACCTGACATAAAGAAACCTAACCTGACATGACCTAACCTAACATAGCTAACCTAGCTTAACCTAACCTAACATAACCTAACGCAACCAATCCTAACCTAACCTAATCAAACCTAACCTAAGCTCACCTATCCTAACCCAACCTATCGTAAGCTAACCTAACCTAACCTAACCTAACATAACCTAGCCTGACCTGACCAGACATGTCCTGACCTGACCTGACTTGACATGACCTTACCTGGCATAACATGCCCTGGCATGATGTGACCTGACCTATCCTGGCCTGACCTGACAGAACCTGACCTCTCCTGACCTGACCTGACCTGACTTCACCTGACCTGACCTGACCTAACCTGACCCAACCTGGAATGTCCTGACCTGCCCCCACCTGAACTGGCCTTACCTGTCGTGACATTATCTCGCCTGACCTGACATGATATGACCTAACCTGACCTGACCTGACCTGACCTGACTTCACCTGACCCGTCCTGGAATGTTCTGACCTGCCCTTACCTGAACTGGCCTGACCTGTCGTGACCTTACCTAGCCTGGCCTGAACTGAACTGACTGACCAGACCTGACCTGACCTGACCTGACATGACCTAATATAACCTAACCTAACTTAACCTAACATAACATAACGCAACCCAACCAATCCTAACCTAACCTAACCTAACCTACCCCAACCCAACCTATCCTAACCCATCGTAATCAAACCTAACCTAAACTCACCTAACCTAACCTAACCTATAGTAATCCAGCCTACTTAACCTAACTTAACCTATCGTGACCCAACCAATCCTAACCTAACCTAACCTAACCTACCCCAACCCAACCTATCCAAACCCATCGTAATCAAACCTAACCTAAACTCACCTAACCTAACCTAACCTATAGTAATCCAGCCTAACATAACATAACATAACATATCCTAACCTGACCTGATCTGACCAGACCTGACATGCCCCGACCTGACCTGACATAACCTGACCCGACATGGAATGGCCTGACCTGACAAGCCGTGGCCGGAACTGACCCGTCATGACCAGACCTGACACGACCTGGTACCTGAACTGAGAAGGCCAGACCTGACCAGACCTGCCCTGACCTGACATGAACTAACTGACATGACCTGACCCGACATGATACAACCCGACCTGACCGGACCTGATGAGACTTGACCTAATCTGACATAACCTAACCTAACCTATCCTAACTTTGTAAAACCTATCCTAGCCAAACATACCCAAGCTTTAGCAAACCTAACATAACCAAAACCAATCTACCCAAACTTTCAGTAACCTAACATAAAGAAACCTAACCTAACCAAGCTAACCTAGCTTAACCTAACCTAACATAACCTAACCCAACCAATCCTAACCTAACTTATTCAAACCTAACCTAAGCTCACCTATCCTAACCCAACATACCGAAAGCTAACCTAACCTAACCTAACCTAACCTAACCTACCCTTACCTGGCCTGACCTGCACTGACCTGACATGAACTGACTGACCTGACCTGACCTGATCTGACCTTACATGACCTAACATAACCTAACCCAACTTAACCTTACCAAACCTAACAAAACACAATCAATCCTAACCTAACCTAACCTTACCTAGCAAACCCAACCAATCCTAACCTATCGGAAACAAACCTAACCTGATCTCACATAACCTAACCTAACCTATTGTAAACTAACCTTACCTAACCTAACATAACATACCCTAACCTGACCTTACCTGACCGGACCTGACATTAGCTGAACTGACATGACCTGACCTGACATGCACCGACCTGACCTGACCTAACCTGACCTGGCCTGGAATGTCAGACCTGCCCTTACCTGAACTGGCCTGACCTGTCGTGACCTTACCTGACATGGCCTGGCCTGGCCTGTCCTGACATGATCCGACCTGACTTGACCTGACCTGACCTGACCTGTCGTGGCCTGACATTGCCTGGCCCGGACTGAACTGCACAGACCTGACATGAACTGGCTGACCTGACCTGACCTGACCTGACCTGACGTGGCCTGACATTGCCTGGTCGTGCCTGACATGACGTGGCCTGACATTGCCTGGTCGTGCCTGACCTGACCTGGCCTGACATTGCCTGGCCTGGCCTGACATGCACTGACCTGACATGAGCTAACATAGCCTAACCTAACTTAACCTAACATAACCTAACATAACCCAACCAATCCTAACCTTACCTAACCTAACCTACCGCAACCCAACCAGTCCTAAACCATCGTAATCAAACCTAACTTAACTCACCTAAACTAACCTAACCTTTTGTAATTTAACCAACCTAACCTAACATAACATGTCATAACCTGACCTGACCTGACCTGACATGACCTAACATAAGCTAACCTAACTTAGCCTAAGCTAACTTAACATAACCTAACCAATCCTAACATAACCTGAC
>NW_016953895.1:0-315 GCF_001483705.2 Eufriesea mexicana
TTTTGAATAGACTTATTCTCTGGCAAGTAGATGGCTGTACCTGCCATTGGATTGAGGGCGTTACGCCATATATTCATCATGCTATAGCAGGTTATAGATTTTGAATAGATGTATTCTCAGGCAAGTAGATGGCTGTACTTGCCATTGGATTGAAGGCGTTAGTCGGTCTATTCAGCAAGCTATAACAGATTTTAGATTTTGAATAGACCTATTCTCCGGCAGCTAGGTGGCTCTACTTGCCATTGGTTTGAAGGCGTTAGGCGACCTAATCGCCAAGATGTGACAGCTTATAGATTTTGAATAGACCTATTCTCT
>NW_016953896.1:0-357 GCF_001483705.2 Eufriesea mexicana
CCTATTCTCTGGCAAGTAGATGGCTGTACTTGCCATTGGTTGCAGACGTTAGGCGACCTAATAGCCAAGCTATAACTGATTATGGATTTTGAATTGACCTATCCTCTGGCAAGTAGAAGTCTGTACTTGCCATTGGATTGAAGGCGTTGGGCGGCATATTCACTAAGCTATAACAGATTATAGATTTTGTATAGACCTATACTCTGGCAAGTAGATGGCTGTTCTTGCCATTGGATTGAAGGCGTTTCTCGTTCTATTCACCAAGCTATAGCAGGTTATAGACTTTGAATAGACCTATTTTCTGGCAAGTAGAAGTCTGTACTTGCCATTGGATTGATGGCGATTGGCGGCCTATTC
>NW_016953897.1:0-552 GCF_001483705.2 Eufriesea mexicana
GGACAGGTTCGGTTAGGACGTGTTAGATCAGGGTATGTTTGACTTTTGCGCTGTATGCTGCAAACATGTGGATTTCGGCGTTCAGCTGCGCTCTAGAATGTTCTGCTTGAGGGGGAGGGGCAGCAATAGTAGTCTCGGCACGCTATGCTGAGATATGCTACTTTCGGTTGTGTTTCATTTGGTGAGGTTAGGATAGGGCAGCGTAGACTTTTGTTGTATGCACCGCTATCCAAATCCGCGCTCTACTGTGTTCTAATATCCCCTGCTTGGTTCTGTAGAACCCAGCAATAGTGGTCTCGGCGCGGCAAGTTTAGTAACGTTACATATGCTCATGTTACGTTTGACAAGGTTAGGACACAGTAACCTTGACTTCTGCGCTATACACTACTATTCGTTGGATTTCTTCTGCCCACTTTTCTCTGATATGTTCTATTTGGCAGTAGGGAGAACAGCAATATGGGGCAGGTCACGTTGTGTTGAGTTACATTGAGTTTGGATGGGTTAGGTTAGGGCGGGTTTGGTTAGGGTTCGTTTGACTTATGTGCTATGCAC
>NW_016953898.1:0-587 GCF_001483705.2 Eufriesea mexicana
ACCTCAACACAACGTGCCGAGACCACAATTGTTGGCCTCCGCAGCGCCAAACAGAGCATATAATAGCACAGTTGAGCGCAGAAAGCGGCCGGACGGCAGCGTATAGCACGAAAGTCAAAGCTACCGTATCCTACCCTAATCAATCTTATCATTACCAAACGTAGCCTAACAAAACCTATCGTGCAATGACCACATTTGCTGGCCTCCAGAGGGTCGTGCAAAGTATAGTAGAGCACAGTAGAGCGCAGAGCGCCACCAAAAAACAATGTACAGCAGAAAGGCCGACTACATCAAGACCAAACCTAGCCTAACCTAACCTAACCAAGCGCAGAGTAGCTAAACCTGACGTGCCGGGATCACTACTGCTGACTTCCCTAGGGGCAAGCAGAATGTGACAGAGCACATTGGAGCAGAGAGGCCCTTAGAATATCAGCGTTGAGCACATACGTCAAAGCTATGCAGACCTAACGCAACCTATGCTAACCTAGCCATGCGTAATATAACTCCACCTAACGTGCCACAACCAGTATTCCAGGCCTCCACAGAGCCAATCTTAGCACAGCGGAGGAGCCTCGTGCGCAGATATA
>NW_016953899.1:0-909 GCF_001483705.2 Eufriesea mexicana
CAGTATCATAGACATTGAATAAGCATTTTCGATTATCATACAAACACTAAGGCAATTCTATAGCGATGTATAGACGGATATATTATCGCTAGCGATTTTAGTGATTTCAAATTCATCGTTGAGAGAAGCCACGAAGGTAGTACTGTACTCATACGTATAAGCTATTGACTGATCACAAATGTTCTGTGGCAGTTCCAGAATGATCAATGGGTGGATCAATTATCGCCAGAGATATTGACGATTGACAATACGGTGCTGAGTATAGCCACCTTTCCTTTACTATAGCCAATGTATTAATCTATTCATTGATCATGTAATTGTATAGCAATACTAGAATTGTCAGTGAATAGATGGATTATCTCTAGAGATATTATCGATTGACTATACCGAGCCGAGCACTGCTACCTATACGTTACTGGAGCCATTGAGTCAATCTACATACTGAACATTTTATTCCGGCAGCAATTCTAGAACCATCAATGGATAGATGCATTATAGCTAGGGAAAATAGTTATTGGTATAAAGTATCTGACGTAAATTCTATGGAAATCCTAGAATGGTCAATGGATAGGTCAATTATCGCTAGGTATATTAATAACTGACAATGCAGAACTGAGTATATACCTCTACAAAGATCTATAGTACTTGTATTTATCTATAAACTGAACATTCACTTTATGTAGCAATTCTAGAATGATCAATAGAAATGTCAATTGCCGCCATAGATATTAGGCAATGACAATAGAGTAACCTGAATAGTCATCTACAGAGCCCCGTGCACATATACGCAATACTATATCCTCTGTGTTAACCTATTCACTAACCATGTAAATTCTACAGCAATTTCGAAATGAGCAACGGATATATAAGTTATTGCAGAAGATATTAAAAGCTAACTATAGTGTAATG
>NW_016953900.1:0-249 GCF_001483705.2 Eufriesea mexicana
AGTTTTAAATATTTTCTTTAGCTACTCATTGTTCGGAAACAAGCGAATGAGGCCGGCGCTCAGACTTTAAATGTCTCATGCCGCCGGCGCTCAATGTGTTAGCTTGGGACTCGCGGTCCTAGGGCCCCAACAGGAGAGAGAGGGAATGTGTTAACGTGTCCGATTATGCTTGTCATTAAATTTTCTACCTTTTCTTTCGGTCCAAGTGGGCCACCGGTGGCAGGCGAAGTGTTCATAAAAATCAGGATA
>NW_016953901.1:0-683 GCF_001483705.2 Eufriesea mexicana
ATGTATTCTTGTATGTATGGATGTATGGATGGAGGGATGGATTGGTGGATGGATGTCTGGATACGTGGATGTATGTATCGATGGATGTATGGATGGGATGATGTATGGATGGCATGATGTATGAATGGATGGATGTATGGTTGGATGGATATATGTATGTATGGATGTGCGGGAGAATGAATGCATGGGTGGATGAATTAAGGACTGGGTGAATGGATGCATGGATGAATGGATGCGTGGATGAATATATGGGTGTATGTATGGACGGATGTATGCATGTAGGGATGAATGTATGGATGTATGGATGTACATATGTAAGGATGTATGAATGGACTAACGTATGGATGTATGTTTATATGTATCTATGTATGGATGGATGTATGGAAGGATGGATGGATGAATGGATGTATGAATGTATGGATGAATGGATGTATGGTTGGATGGATTTATGGATGGTTGGATGGATGGATTTATGGATGGGTGGATGGATGGTCGTATGTATGGATGTGTGCATGGATGTTAGCATTGATATATCTACGGATGTTTGTATGGATGTATATTTGCATGAATATATGGATGTATTCAGAATGTTTTTATGGGTGTATGTATGGATGAATATATTGATGTATGTATGGATCTGCGTAATGATGTGTGTATGGATGCATGGATGGATGGATGGATTG
>NW_016953901.1:699-1366 GCF_001483705.2 Eufriesea mexicana
GAAGGATGTATGGATCGATGGATGGATTGTTGTATGGAAGTATTGATGGATGGATGGATGGAACGATGGATGTATGTATGGATGTCTGGAAGGATGGATGGACGAATTGTTGTATGGAACTACTAATTAATGGATGGATGGATGTTTGTATGGCTGAACGTATAGATGTATGTGTAGATGTATGTATGGAAGTATGAATGGACGGATTTATGGATGGATGCATGTATGGGTCGATGGATGAATGGATGGAAGTATGGATGGATGGACGGATGTCTGGATGGATGGATGTATAGATGTATGGATGTTTGGATGTATGTATATATGAATATATGGATGTATGTATGAACGGATGTATTTATGTATGGATGGATGGCTGTATGGATGGATGGCTGTGCGATTAGAGTGTGGTATGGATGGATTGATGTACGGATGTATGGATGTACATATGTAAGGTTGTATGTTTGGATGGATGTATGTATGGAATAACGTATGGATGTATGTTTAGTTTTATGCATGGATATATGGATGTATGGATGGGCGGATTTATGGACGGATGCATGTATGGGTGGATGTATGGATTGATGGATGTATGGATCCATGGAAGCATGGATGGTTGGATGTATGGATGGTTGGATGCATGTATGGCTGAACGTATGGATGTATGTGT
>NW_016953902.1:0-2672 GCF_001483705.2 Eufriesea mexicana
AAACGTGACCTAGTTGAACTTAACGTGCCGCGTCCACTGTTGCTGCCATCCCCAGAGCCAAGCCGAACACATGAGTGGGGAGTCGGACGCGGAAATCCATAAGATCGGAGCGTATATCGGAAAAGTCAGAGATACCCAAACCTAATCCAAGCAACCGCAACATAACCAAACGTAGCGTAACTCAACCTAACGTGCCGAAACCGCTATTGTTGCCCTCCCCAGAGCCAAGCAGGACACGCTGGAACACAGTGGAGCGATGGAGCGTAGTAATCCACCGAATATCAACGCACTGTGTAAAAGTTCAAGCTATCCTTACGAAACATTGGCTAACCCAACCTAATCGAACCTAACCTGACTCAGCCTAAAGTGCCGAGGCCGCTGTCTCTGGTCTTCCCAGAGCCAAGCTGAAAATAATAAAGCACTGTTGGGGGCAGAAATCCACCTAATTGCAAATTATAGCTCTATAGTCGAAGCCATCCTCTCCTAACCTAACCAAACGTAAGATAACCAAACGTAACATAACCCAACTAACATGACAAGACTGCTATTGTTGCTACCCCCAGAGCCGAGCAGGACGTACCAGAGCACAGTAGTGCGCCGAAGCACACTGAATAGCAGTGTACAGCGCAAAAGTTAGAGATATCCTGACAAGCTTACCCTAAACCAACCTAACCGAACCTAACCTGATTCACCGTAAGGTGCCGAGACCACTATAGCTGCCCTTCGCAGTGCCAAGCTGAAAATATTAAAGCACTGTAGGGAGCAGAAATCAACCTATTAGCAGACATTAGCACTAAAGTCGAAGACATCCCCTCCGAACCAAGCCAACCGTAACGTAACCAAACGTAACATAACTCAACCAGACAAGCCGCGACCACTATTGCTGTCATCCCCAGAGCCGAACAGAACATGCTAGGGCACAGTTGAGCGCAATAATCCACCTAATTGCTGCGTACAGCTTAATAGATAAAGCTACCCTAGCCAAACGTAGCCGAACTCAACCGAACCGAACGTAGCCTGGCTGACCATAAAGTGCTGCCACCACCATTGCTGGCCTTGCCAGAGAAGAGGTGAAAATATTAGAGCACTGTACGCCGCAGGAATCCACCTAAGAATAGGCTATAGCACTATAGTCGAAGCCATCCTCTCCTAACCTAACCAACCGTAGTATAAACAAACATTGCCCGACTCAACCTATCGTGCCGCGACCACTGCTGTTGGCCTGCCCATTGTCAAGGGGAAAACGTTAGTGGAGAGTAGGACCCAGAAATCCATATAATCGCAGTGTTTATCAGAAAAGTCGAAACTGCCAAAGCCTAGCCCATACCAACAAAACAAAGCCACACATATCCTGACTGAATCTAACGTGTCGAGACAGCTGCTGTTGCCCTCCCCAGAGCCAAGCAGGACATACTAGTTCAGAGTAGAGCGCAGAAGACCACCGAATATCAGTGTACAGCACAACAGTTTGAGCTATCCTAACCAAGCATGGCCTATACCAACCTAAATGAACGTAGCCTGACTCATATTAACGTGCCGAGACCACCCTTGACGGCCTTGCCAGAGCCAAGCTGAAAATATTAGAGCACTGTAGGGCGCAGGAATCCACGTAATAGCAGAACACAGCACTAAAGACAAAGCTATCCCCTCCTAAGCAAACAAATCGTAACATAACCAAACACAACATATCTCTACCTAACGTGCCGCGACCACCACTGCTGGCCTCCGCAGAGTCAAGCAGGAAACAGTAGTGGAGAGTGGGACGCAGGAATCCATAGAATCGCAGTGCATATCGAAAAAGTCAGAGATACCCAAACTGAACCCAAACAATCAGAACATTGTCAAACGTAGCCTAACTCAACCAAACGTACCGCGACCACTACTTCAGGCCACCCCAGTACCAAGCAGGACATACGAGAGCTTAGTAGAGCGCAGAAATCCTCCGAACAGCGGCGTACAACGCAAAAGTAAAAGATATCCTGACAAAGCAATGATTAACGCAACCTAATCGAACGTAACCTGCCTCAATATAACGTGCCGAGACCACTATTGCAGGAATTCCCAGACGCAATCTGAAAATATTAAAGCACTGTAGGCAGCATGTGTCCACGTAATAGCAGAATACAGCACTAAAGACAATTATATCCCCTCCTGACCTAACCAATCGTAACATTACCAAGCGTTACCTAGATCAACCTAACGTGACGTGACCACTGTTGCTACCCTCCCCAGAGCCAAGCAGAACACATTAGTTCCGAGTAAGATGCAGAGATCCATAGAATCGCAGTGCGTATCGGAAAAGCCACAGTTACCAAGACCTAACCCAAGCAAACATAACACAAGCACACATTGCCTGTCCCAACATAACGTGCCGAGACAGCTACTGTTGCCCAACCCAGGGACAAGCAGGACATACTAGTGCACAGTGGTGCGCAGAAGTCCACCGAATGACAGTGTACAGCACAAAAGTTAAAGTATCCTAACCAAGCTTAGCCTGACGCAACCAAACCGAACGAAATGTGACACATCATAACGTGCCGAGACCACTATTGCTGGCCTTGCCAGAACCAAGCTGAAAATATTAGAGCACCGTAGGGCGCAGAAATCCACCGAATAGCAGGGAATAACTCAAAAGTCAATGCCAACCTGGCCAATCTTCACATAACCTAACC
>NW_016953903.1:0-859 GCF_001483705.2 Eufriesea mexicana
TTTCATGGTATAAACTGTTGTTCTGGGGATGCCTGCGCTCTACTGTGCCCTAGTAAGTTCTGCATGGCTCTGGGGATGCCAGCAATAGTGGTATATTCACGTTAGGTGGAGATAGATAACTCTTGGTTATGTTAAGTTTTGTCATGTTTGGAGAGTATTGACCTGTCTTTTATGCTCTACACCGCTATTCGGTGGACCCCTGCCTTCTACATTGATCTAATATTCTCCGCATGGCTCTCGTGAGGCCAGCAATAGTATTCTCGGCACGTCATGTTTAGTTAGGTTGCGTTCGTCTAGGTTATGTTAGGGGAGGTATGGCTAGGATACCGTTGACTTTTGTGCTGCACGCTGCAATGCGGTGGATTACTGCGCTCTACTGGGCCGTACCATAATCTGCTTGGCTATGGGGAGGCCAGAAATGGTGGTCTCGCCACGCTGAGTTGAGTTAGGTTACGCTTGGCTACGCCAGGATGGGATAGGTTTGGTTAGGATAGCTCTGACTTTTGTGCTACGCACTGCAATTCTATCGACTTCCGCGCCCTTCTGTGCGCTATTGCACTCTGCTTGTCTCTGTCGGCGCCAGGAATAGAGCTTTCGGCGCGTTAGGTTTAGATATGTAACGTTTGGTTAGGTCTTGTTTGGTCAGGCTTTGTAAGGATATCTTTGACCTTTGTGCTATACAAAGCTATTCGGTGGATTTCTGCGCCCTGCTGTGCTCTAGTATGCTCTGCTTGGGCTGGGAATGCTAGCAGTAGTGGTCTCTTCAAGTTAGGTTCAGTTAGACTTTGTTTCGCTCGGTTAGGTTCTGTCTGGTTAGGTTAGGATATCTCTGACTTTTGTGCCTTTCACATCCGAGCGG
>NW_016953904.1:0-394 GCF_001483705.2 Eufriesea mexicana
AGCCATGGCAATGCTATAGAATCAGGCTGGAAAATTCAATTTTATTGACATTATCGACTACCATCGTGGCGACATAGCTTTCTTCCATATATATGGAGGAAAGATTCAACTGGCTTGCTATAGCCATTGCAATGCTGTAGGATCTGCATGGAAAATACAATTTTATAGACATTCTTGACTAATATCGTGGCGGACAATCTTTCTTGCATAAATAAGTATGAAATATTCAATTGGCGCGCTACGTCCATTGCAGTGCTATGAAATCTGGCCGGAAAATTCAATTTTATTGACATTTTCGACTAATATCGTGGGGGCTAACTTTCTTGCATAGATAATGAGGAAATATTCTACTGGCCTGCTATAGTCATTGCGATGCTATAGAATCACGGCTGGA
>NW_016953905.1:0-395 GCF_001483705.2 Eufriesea mexicana
TTTTCTATAGCCATTGCATTGCAATAGAATCTGACTAAAAAGTTCAATTCTATTAACATTTTCGACAAATATTGATGTGAGCAGGCTTTTCTGCGTAAATAACGTGGTAAGATTCTATTGGATTGCGGTAGCCATTGCATTACAATAGAATCTGTCTGAAAAGTTCAATTTTATCGACATTTTCGACTAATATCTTGTTGGGCAAGCTTTTCTGCACAAGCAAGGGGGAAGATTCCATTGCTTTGCTGTAGACATTGCACTGCATTAAATACTGCCAGGAAAAGTCAATCTCATTAACATTTTCGTCTAATATTGCGGTGAGCAACCTTTGAGCGTAAATAAGGTGGAAATATTCTATTGGTTTGCTATAGCCATTGCATTGCAGTAGAATCTGC
>NW_016953906.1:0-447 GCF_001483705.2 Eufriesea mexicana
AACATGAGGGCACAGATTCACCGAATAGTAGTGTACAACACAAAAGTCAAAGCTATACTGCCATTATTTATCCAATCTTTACATAACCAAACGTAACATATCACAGACTAACGTACGCGACCGCTATTGCTGGCCTCCCCAGGGCCAAGCAGGACCTACTAGAGCGGAGTAGATCACAGAAATCGACCGCATGGCAGTGTACAGCACTAAAGTTGAAGCTATCCGAACCAAACTTACCCTAACCCAATCTAACCTAACGTAACGTGACAAAACGTAACGTGCCGAGAGCACTATTGCTGGCCTTGCGGGAGACAAGCTGAAAATATTTGAGCACCGTTGAGCCCAGAAATCTACCAAACCTCAGACTAGAGTACTAAAGCCATAGCTATCCTCTTCTAACATAACCAAACGCAACATAACCAAATATAACCTAACTGAACCTAACGT
>NW_016953907.1:0-221 GCF_001483705.2 Eufriesea mexicana
CAATAGAATTCTTCCTCCTTGCGTATGCAAGGGAGTTAGCTCACCACGATATTAGTCTAAAATTTCATTAAAATTGAATT
This sequence comes from Eufriesea mexicana, assembly GCF_001483705.2. NCBI lineage: Eukaryota > Metazoa > Arthropoda > Insecta > Hymenoptera > Apidae > Eufriesea > Eufriesea mexicana. Next base: position 81 of record NW_016953907.1, read on the forward strand.
TTCGAGCCAGATTCTGAAGCATTGCAATGGCTATAGTAGGCCAATGGAATTCTTCCCCCTTTCGTATTTAAGGGAGTAAGCTCACCACGATATTAGTCGAAAATGTAAATAAAACTGAATTTTCCAGCCAGATTCTGTAGC
>NW_016953908.1:0-203 GCF_001483705.2 Eufriesea mexicana
GCACCCTACAATGCTCCAATATTTTCAGCTTGGCACTTGAAAGGCCAGAAATAGTTGTCTCGTATCGTTACGATGAGTCTTGTTACTTTCGGTTACGCTGGGTTAGGCAGAGTTTGGACAGGGTAGTTTAGACTTTTGTGCTGTACCCTGCAATTCGGTGGACTTCTGCGATCCAATGTGCTCTAGTGTGTACTCCTTGGCTC
>NW_016953908.1:285-590 GCF_001483705.2 Eufriesea mexicana
TTGGGTACGCTAGAATTTTCGTATATAAACTGCGATTCTATGGTTTCTGCCCTCTACTCTCCACTACTGTGGTTTGCTTGACTCTGGGAAGGACAGCAATATTGGTCGCGGCTCGTTTGGTTTTGTTATGTTACGTTTGGATATCCTTGGAGAGGATAGTTTCAACTTTCGATCTATACTCCGCTATTAGGCATATCGCTGCGCCCCAATGGGCTCTAGTGCCGCCAGCTTGGCTCTGGGAAGGCCAGCAATGGTGGTCTCGGCACGTTACGTTGAATCAGGTTATGTTCGGTTAGGTTGGGCTA
>NW_016953909.1:0-356 GCF_001483705.2 Eufriesea mexicana
CATAAACAAGGAGGAAAGATTATATTGGCAAGCTATGACCATTGCAATGCTGTAGAATCTGCCGGAAAATTCAATTATACAGACATGTTCGACTAATTTCGTGGTGAGCTAACTTCCTTCCCTAAGTAAGTGGGAAAGATCCTTCTGGAGTAATGTAGCCATTGAAATGCTTAGGAATCTGGCTGGAAAGTTCAACTCTATTGGCAGTTTCCACTAGTATCGTGGTGAGCTAACTTTCATGCATAAATAAGGCGGAAAGATTATATTGGCGTGCTATAGGCTTTGCAATGCTTTAGAATCTGGCTTGAAATTTCAATTTTATTCTCATTTTCGACAAATATCGTGGTGAGCAAACT
>NW_016953910.1:0-866 GCF_001483705.2 Eufriesea mexicana
ATTTATTCAAGAAAGTAAGCTCTCCACGATATGAGTCAAAAATGTCAATAAAGCTGAATCTGCAAGGCGCTTTCCACATCATTGCAATGGTCATAGCACGCCAAAAGAATATTTCCTCTTTATTTATGCAAGAAAGGTAGCGCACCACCATACTATTCGAAAATGCCAATAAAATTGAATTTTCCGGCCAGATTCTAAAGCATTGCAATGGTTATAGCTTGCCAGTATAACCTTTCCTCCTTATTTATGGAAGAAAGTTAGCACACCACGATATTTGTCGAAACTGTCAATAGAATTGAACTTTCCAGCCAGATTCTACAGCATTGCAAAGGCTATAGCACGCCAATAGGATATTTCCTAATTATTTACGCAAGAAAGTCAGCTCACCACGATATTTGTCGAAAATGTCAGCAAAATTCAATTTTCCACCCAGATAATATACAGCTTGGCAATGGCTATAGCACGCCAATAGAATATGTCCTCCTTATTTATGCAACGAAGGTAGGTCACCACGACATTTGTCAGAAATGTCAATAAAATTGCATTTTCCAGCCGGATTCTAGTGCATTGCAAAGGCTATAGCACGCCAATAGAATCTTTCCTCCTTATTTATGGAAGAAAGTTAGCAAACCACTATATTAATGGAAACTGTCAATGAAATTGAACTTTCCAGCCAGAATATACAGCTTGGCAATGGCTATAGCAGGCCAATAGAACCTTTCCTCCTTATTTATGGAAGAAAGTTAGCAAACCACTATATTAATGGAAACTGTCAATGAAATTGAACTTTCCAGCCAGATTCTACAGCATTGCAAATGCTATAGCACGCCAATAGAATCTTTCCTCCTTATTTATGCAAGAAAGTT
>NW_016953911.1:0-584 GCF_001483705.2 Eufriesea mexicana
GGAGGTCGACGAAGAGCTGGTCACGTAGCAGACAAGGACAGAGAGGGAATAGAAAAGCATAGATGGGCTCCGGCGGTGAAAAGTTAATAAATTACTCAATTTCTGTAATTAATTTATGAACTTTTATAATTTCATTGCAAAGCTGGAACTTCAGGCTACATTCGTATATAATTTGCGTAAAGAATTGAATTCTAAATTGTTGGTTATTAATTTTTGAATTATGGCGTCTATGATTTCGTAACGACGACCATCGCGATCTTCCGTGAATATAATTAATATTAAACGAAACTAGAAGCAAAATGTGAACGAAAGTTATATGAAAAGATTCGCAAGAAAATTGTCTTTCTAATGAGTGCATAAAGTTTCATAAATTAATTGCGTAAAGAATAGTAATTAATGAAAAACCAATGGCGTCTTCGACAACAATTCAAACACTCCGTAGAATAATAATTAATAATTAATTAATTAGGGAGAAATTTATATCGAAAAATATAAGAAATTTATATCGAAAAATATATTAAAAAGTTCTTGAAGGATCTGCCTTTGCGATGCAATTATAAAAGTTCATAAATTAATCGCAGAAA
>NW_016953912.1:0-752 GCF_001483705.2 Eufriesea mexicana
ATGGATGGATGAACGCACGGATGGATGGATGTAGGCATGGATGTATGTATGGATGGATGGATGTATGGATGGATGGATTGAAGGATGGATGGGTGGATGGATGGGTGGATGTATGAATGTATGTATGAATGAATGTATGCATGGATGGATGTATGGATGGATGGGTGCATGGATGGGTGAATGGATGGATGGATGGATGTATGGATGGATGGATTTATGGATGTATGTAAGGATGTATGACTGTATCGATGTATGGATGTATGGATGGGTGGATGTGTGGATGGATGTTTGTGCGGATGGATTTATGCATGTATGAATGGACTTATGGATGGATGTATGTATGTATGTAGGGATGTATGTTTGGATTCATGTATGGTTGTATGTATGGATGGACGTATGGATGGATGAATGGATATACTCATGGATGTGCGAAGGGATGAATGTACGGATATATGGATGGATGGATGTAGGAATGTGGGGATGGACGGATGGATGGATGCATGGATGTATGGGTGGATGGATGGTTGAATCGATCGATTGAATAATGGATGAATGGATGGATGGATAAATGGATGAATAGGCGGATTGAGGTATGAATGGACGAATGTATGGTTTCATCGCTTGATGGATGCATGTATGTACGGATGTATGGATGGACGGATGTATGAATGGCAGGAAGTATGGATGGTGGGATTTATGGATGTATGTATGTATGGATCTATGTATGTATGTATGGATGGATGGATGGTTGG
>NW_016953913.1:0-463 GCF_001483705.2 Eufriesea mexicana
TAACCTGTTATAGCTTGGTGAATAGGTCGCCAACGCCTTCAATCCAATGGCAAGTACAGCCATTGTCTTGAAAGAGGATAGGTCTATTCAACATATATTATCTGTTATAGCTTGGTTAATAGGTCGCCTAGCGTCTTCAACCAATGGCAAGGGCAGCCATCTGCTTGCCAGAGAATGGTTCTATTCAAAATCTATAACCTGTTATAGCTTGGTGAATGGATCGCCTAACGCCTTCAATCCAATGGCAAGTACAGCCATCTGCTTGCCAGAGAATGGTTCTATTCAAAATCTATAACCTGTTATAGCTTGGTGAATGGATCGCCTAACGCCTTCAATCCAATGGCAAGTACAGCCACCTACTTGCCAGAGAATAGGGCTATTGAAGATATATAATCTGGTATAGCTTGGTAAATACATTGACTAACGCCTTCAATCCAATGGCAAGTACAGCCATCTGCTTGCC
>NW_016953914.1:0-271 GCF_001483705.2 Eufriesea mexicana
GTCGCAATGCTGTAGAATATGGCTGGAAAGTTCAATTTTAATGACATTTTCGACTAATATTGTGGTCAGTTAACTTCCTTGCATAAATAAGGAGGATAGATTCCAATAGCGAGCTATAGCCATTGCAGTCCTGTAGAATCTGGCTTTAAAATTCAATTTTAATGACTTTTTTGACTAATATCGTGGTGAGCTAACTTTATTGCGTAAATAAGGAGGGTAGATGCTACTGGCGTGCTATATCCATTGCAATGCTTTAGAATGTGGCTGAAAA
>NW_016953914.1:349-657 GCF_001483705.2 Eufriesea mexicana
TGGCATGCTATAGCCGTCGCAATGATATAGAATCTGGCTGGAATGTTCAATTTTAATGACATTTTTGACTAATATCGTTGTGAGCTTACTCTCTTGCATAAATAAGGAGGAAAGATTGTATTAGCGTGCTATTACCATTGCAACGCTATAGTATCTTCCTCGAAAATTCTATTTTATTGACATTTTAGACTAATATCGTGGTGAGCTAATTTTATTACATAAATAAGGAGGAAAGATGCTATTCGCGTGCTATAGCCATTGCAGTGCTATAGAATCGGCCTGGAATATTCAATCTTATTGACATTTTC
>NW_016953914.1:687-940 GCF_001483705.2 Eufriesea mexicana
TATTTCATAAATAAGGAGAAATAATTCTATTGGCGTGCTATAGCCATTGCAATGCTATAGAATCTGACTGGAAAATTCAATTTTATTGCCATTTTCGACTAATATCGTGATGAGCTAATTTTATTACATAAATAAGGAGAAAAGATTCTTTTGGAGTGCGATAGCCATTGCAGTGCCATAGAATCTGGCAGGAAAATTCAATTTTATTGGCATGTTCGACTAATATCACGGTGAGTCAACTTTCTTGCATAAA
>NW_016953915.1:0-594 GCF_001483705.2 Eufriesea mexicana
CAGTTATGGCTGTGCATGACCAAGGTTTTTACATACCCAGGAGTTTTGAAGAAAATTGGAACGTACAAGAAGATTTCAGACACAATTCGGCTATTGCATTGCAGATAAACAACACAGATAATCTGTCTTAAGACGATAATTAGATAATCTGTCTTACTACGATATTTGAAAAAGTAGGAGATGCGGATTTAGATATCACGCGGGCTAACAGCGAGAACAGAAAATTACAGTCACTAGACAGTGGTGAGGATAAAATGAAGCGAAAATGGAATGGAAGGAGGGTGTGACTAAAGAATCTGTTACATGTCCCTAACTTAAGTGCATATTTGTTATCTGTTTCAAGAATCACAGACTGTGGTTACAATCTGAAATTTGAGGAGTATGGTGGAGATATATGTTAATCTCTGCGTATATGTTGTTTAAATCTTTGCAATCATCGGTCGAATTATTAGTAAATTATTCTCCTTTCAGTCGCTCCTTTGACTAATGTGGATTTTTATAATAAATTAAAGGAGATTTTATTATGGCAGAAATATGCTATGAACTAACAATTCTAGAATATCTTTATTTATCCTAAAACATATTGATGAATTT
>NW_016953916.1:0-567 GCF_001483705.2 Eufriesea mexicana
AACCTAACCTAACCAAACGTAGCATATCTCAACATCACATGCCGTGACCACTGCTGCTGGCGTCCACGGAGCCACGCAGAATATAGTAGAGCACAGTAGATCACAGGAATCCGCCGGATAACGGTGTATAGCATGAAAGTCATAGCTACCCTAACCAAACATAGCCTAACCTGACCTAACATATCATAACATAACAGAACATAGCGTACCACGGAGACTATTGCTCGCTACCCCAGAGTCTAGCGGAGTATAGTAGAGCAATGTAGAGCGCAGAAATCCACCTAATAGCAGTGTGAAGCACAAGAGACGAATGTACCCTAACCGAACCAGAGCTAACCTAACATAACCAAACGTAGCATATCTCAACATCACGTGCCGCGACCGCTATGGCTTGCCTCGCCAGAGCCGAGCAGGCAATAGTATAGCAATGTAGAGCGCAGGAATCCACCGAACAGACAGTTTGTTACAAAAGTCGGGGGTAACCTAACCTAACCTGACCTAACCAAGCCTAACCGAAAGTAGTATAACTGAACATAAACTCGCGACCACTGCTGCTGGCATCCCCAG
>NW_016953917.1:0-554 GCF_001483705.2 Eufriesea mexicana
ATGGATGTGTGGATGTATGGATGTGTGGATGTATGGATGTATGGATGGATGTATGTATGGATGAATGTTTGTATGGATGTATGTATAGATGTATGTATGGATGTATGAATGGATGTATGTAAGGATGTATGAATGGATGTTTGTATGTATTTATGTAGGGATGTATGTATGGATGTATGAGTGGATGTATGTATGGATGTATGTGAGGGTGTATGTATATATGAATGTATGGATGTATGTATGGGTGTATGTATGGACGAATGTATTTGTGTATGTATGGATGAATGTATTGATATATGTATGGATGAATCGATGGATGGATGGAAGGTTAGTTGTATGTATGTATGGATCGATGGATGTATGGATGGGTGGATGATTGGATGGATGGATATACGGAAGGATGTATGTACTGATGGATGGATGTGTAGCTGGATGGATTTATGGATGTATGGATCTATGAACGTATGGATGTATGGTTTGACGGATATGCGGGTGAATGGATGTATGGATGAATGGATGTATGTATGTTTGGATGTTTGGATGTATGGATGCAT
>NW_016953917.1:647-2627 GCF_001483705.2 Eufriesea mexicana
ATGTATGGATGTATGTATGGACGTATGGATGGGTGGATGAATCGACGGTTGGACGTACGGATGTTAGGATTTATGGATGTATGGATGTGTGGATGTAGGGATGCACGGATGGATGGTTGTGTGAACGGTTGCATGGACGGATGGATGAGCGTATGGATGATTGGACGTATGGATTTATGAATGTATGTGTGTATGAATGTATGGATGTATGGCTGTATGGATGTATGGATGTACTGATGTACGAATGTATGGATGTACGGTTGCGTGGATGTATATATGTATGGATGAATGGATGGATGGATGTATGTATTGATGTATGTATGGATGTATGGTTGGTTGGATGATATGAATGGATGGATGTATGGATGGATGGATGTATGGATGTATGTAAGGATGTATGTATGGTTGGATGGATGTATGGATGGATGGATATATGGATGTGCGTCTGTATGAATGTATGGAAGGCTGGATGTATGGATGTATACATGTATGTATCGATGGATGTATGTATGTGTGCTTGTATGAATGGATGTATGTATGGTTCGATGGATGTATGGATGGGTGGATGTATGGATGGATGGATGTATGGATGGATGGATGTATGGATGAATGGTTGTATGTATGGATGGATGTATGGCAATGTGGATGTATGGATGGATGTATGTATGGACGAATGGTTGTATGGATGGATGGATGTATGGATGGATTGAAGTACGAATGTATGGATGTATGGATGAATGGATGAAAGGATTTGTATACGTATGGATGTATGCATGTATGGATGTACGTATGTGTGGGTGTATGGATGGATGGATGTATGGGTGGATATATGTGTGGATGGCAGGATGTATGGATGGATGTATGTATTTATGTACAGACGTATGGATTCATGAATGTATGTTTGTATGTATGTACTTGTGGATGCTTGTATGGATGCATGTATGGATGTATGTAATGATGGATGTATGGAAGTATGTATGAATGAATGTACGTGTGTATGTATGGACATATGGGCTTATGTATGTATGGGTGTATAGATGGGTGGATGAATGATTGGATGGATGTATGTATGAATGGATGTATGAATGTATGTATGGATGTATGTATATATGTATGTATGGATGTATAGATGGATGGATGGATTGGTGGATGGATGTAGGGATGTATGGATGTTCGGATCGATGGACGTATGTATGGATGGATGCATTTATGGATGGATGAATGAATGGATGGATGTATGGATGGATGAGTGGGTGTTTGGATGGATGTATTTATGGATGGATTTATGTATGGATGGATGGATAAGTGGATGGATGTATGTTTGGGTGGACAGATGTATGGGTGTGTGGATGTATGGACGGATGTATGTATGGGTGTATGGATGGATGGATGGAAGGGAGGATGTATGTTTAGCTGGCAGGATATATGGATGGATGGATGTATTGACGTTCAGATGTATGGATGCATGAATGTATGCTTGTATGGATGTATGTAAGGATGTATGGATGGATGTATGAGCGGACTTATGTATGGATGAATGGATGCGTGTATGGAAGACCGTATGTGTGGATGCATGTATGGATGGATGCATGGATGTTTGTACGGGTGTCTGTATGGATATATCCATGGATGTGTGTATGGATGTGTGTATGGACGAATGTATGGATGTTTGCATGGATGCATGTATGGATGGATATATGGATGTATGTGCGGATGCATGAATGGATATATCCATGGATGTATGTATGGATGTCTGTACGGATGTATGTGTGGATGTATGGTAGGATGGATGGATTGGTCGGTGGATGTAAGCATGGATGGATGTATGGTTCGTTGGATGTATGTGTGGGTGGATGTATGAATGGACGGATATATGGAAGGGTGGATATATGGATGGATGGACGTTTGGATGAATGTCTGTATGGATGGAGGGATGTACGGGTGGATTCAGGTATGGTGTAATTAAAGATGTATGTATGG
>NW_016953918.1:0-638 GCF_001483705.2 Eufriesea mexicana
TTTATATCAGAAAAGTCAAGGCTAGCCAAACCTAATCCAAACTATCACGACACAGCCCAACAGAGCTTAACACAAACATACGTGCCGAAACTGCTATTGCTGCCCTTCTCAGAGCCTAGCATGACATACTAGGGCGCACTAGAGCGCTGAGGTCCACCGAATAGAAGTGTAAAGTGCAACAGTTAAAGTTATGCTAACCAATCTTAGCCTAACCCAACCTAACTGAATGTAACCTGACTCAAAACGACGTGGCGAGACAACTACTGCTGGTCTTGTCGGAGTCAAGCTGAAAATATTTGAGCGCTTTGGTGCGCAGGAATCCACTTAATAGAAGACTATAACGCTAAAGTCAAAGCTAGTCTCTCCTAACATAACAAACCGCAACATGTACAAACATTATCTAACTAAAGCTATCTCGCTGTGACCATAATTGCTGGCCTCCCCAGAGACAATCAGGATGAGCTAGACCACGGTAGAGCGCAGAAATCCACAATATATCAGTGTACACAACGAAACATAAAGCCGCAAGCAGAAATCCACAATATATCAGTGTACACAACGAAACATAAAGCCGATCTAACCAAACATTGCTTAACCCAACCTAGCCGAAAGATACCTGACTCAATATAACGTGCAGA
>NW_016953919.1:0-718 GCF_001483705.2 Eufriesea mexicana
ACGATATATGTCGAAAATGTCAATAAAATTGAATCTCTCAGCCAGATCCTGTAGCAATGCAATGGCCATAACACGCTAATTGAATCTTTCCCCCTTATTTATGCGATACAGTTAGCTCACAACAATATTAGTCGAAAATGTCAATAAAATTGGATATTCCAGGCCGATTCTATAGCATTGCAATGGCCATAGCACGCCAATAGAGTCCCTCCACCTTACCTAAGCAAGAAAGCTAGCTCACCATGGTATTAGAGGAAAATGTCAATAAAATTAATTTTCCTGCCCAATTATATTGCAGTGCAATGGCTATAGCACGCCAATGGAATCTATCCTCCTTATTTATGCAGGACAGTTATCACACCGCGATATTAGTCGCAATTGTCAATAAAATTGAATTTTCCGGACAGATTCTATAGCATTGCAACGGCTATAGCACGCCAATGGTATCTTTCCTCCTTATATATGCAAGACAGCTAGCTCACCACGATATTGGTCGAAAATGTCATTAAAATTGAAAGTTTTCCAGCCAGATTCTACAGCATTGCAATGGCTATAGTAGACCAATATAATTCTTCCTCCTTACGTGTACAAGGGTGTTAGCTCACAACGATATTAGTCGAAAATAACGAAAACATTGAATTTTCCAGCCTGTTTGTATAGCACTGCAACAGCTGTAGCACGCCAATAGAATCTGTCCTCCTTATTTATGCAAGAAAGT
>NW_016953920.1:0-566 GCF_001483705.2 Eufriesea mexicana
CATCAAAACATACATCCATAGATACAATCATACATACATCCATGCACACATCCATACATACATGCATAAATCCTTATACTCATGCATCCATACATCTGTACATCAATACATCCATCCAACCATATATCCTGCCATCCACACATACATCCACCCATACATCCATACACATATACATTCATACGTCCATACATCCGTACATCCGTCCATCCATACGTCAATCCATTCCTACACCCATCCATCCATACAACCATTCATCCATTCATACATCCTTCCACACATCCAACTTGCCACACATACATCCATCCATACATCCACCCATCCATACGCCCAACGAACCATACATCCATCCATCCATACTAGCACCCATCCATACATACATTGATCCATACATCTATCCACCCATACATCCAACCATCCATCCATCCACACATCCACACATACATAAATCCATCCATCCTTACATCCAAAATCCATCCAGCCATACATACATCCATACATCCATCCATATATACATCCATACATATATCCATCCATACATCCATCCATACATTCATCCATCCATCCAT
>NW_016953921.1:0-605 GCF_001483705.2 Eufriesea mexicana
TACTGTACTGTATCATATTCTGCTTGTCTCCGGGGAGGCCAGCAATGGCGGTCGTGGCACGACAGCTACAGTTAGGTTACGCTTTGCTATGTTAGGTTAGGTTAGGTTTGGTTGGGGCGCCTTTGAATTTTGTGCTATACACTGCTATTCAGTGTATTTCTGCGTTCTACTTGGCTCTATATTTTCCAGCTTGGCATTGGGGATGCCAGCACTAGAAGTCTCTTCTCGTTATGTTTATCTATTCTACGTTTGGCTAGGTTAGGTTAAGTTTGGCTTGGTTAGGATGACATACACTTTTGTGCTATACATGCTCTCCGGAGTATTCCTGCGCTCTACTGTGACCTAATATTATTTGCTCTGCGATTGGGAGGCCAGAAATGGTAGCCGCGGCACGTCAGTCAGTGTTAGGTTGCGTACGTTTATATTACGTTTGGTAAGGATAGGAGAGGATAGCTTTGACTTTTCTGATATGTGCAGCTATTCGGCTGATTTCTGCTCTCTACTGTCCTCTTGTATGCTCAGATTAACTCCGGGAGGCCAGACATTGTGGTCTCGGCACGTTGGTTTGAGCTATGCAACGTTTGGTTTTGTTGTGTTAGTCTTGG
>NW_016953922.1:0-282 GCF_001483705.2 Eufriesea mexicana
TGGATGGAAGTACGGATGATAGGATTTATGTATGTGTGGATGGATGGATGCGTGGCTGGATGGTTGGGTGGATGAAGGGGTGCATGGATGGATGGAAGGGTGCATGGATGGATGGGTGGATGGACTGAAGTGCGAGTGAAAGAATGGCAGGTTCTACGGATACATGTATGTAGGGATGGGTGTTTGGATGTGTAGATTTATGGATCTACATATGTATGGATGTATGGATGCCTGGATGTATGAGTGGATGGATGTATGAATGGATGGATGTGTGGATGTATG
>NW_016953923.1:0-531 GCF_001483705.2 Eufriesea mexicana
TTCCATCCCGATTCTGTAGCATTGCAATGGCAATAGCACGCCAATAGAATCTTTCCGTCTTATGTACGCAAGAAAGTTAGCTCACAACGACATTAGTCGTAAAAGTCAATAAAATTGAATTTTCCATCCAGATTCTATAGCACTGCAAAGCCTATATCACGCCAATAGAATCTTTCCTTCGTATTTATGCGAGAAAGTTAACTCACCACGATGTTAGCCGAAAATGTCAATAAAATTGAAGTTTCCATTCAGATTCTATAGCAAGCAGTGGCTATAGCTCGCCAATAGAATCTTTCTTCCATGTTTATGCAGGAAAGCTTTCTCACCAAGATATTAGTCGAAAATATAAATAAAATTGTATCTGCCAGGCACATTCTATATCTTTGCAATGGCAACAGTGAGCCAAAAGGGTCCTTCCTCCTTACTTATGCAAGGAAGTTAGCTCACCACTATATTAGTTGAAAATGGCAATGAAAATGCACTTTCCAGCCAGATTCTATAGCATTGCAATGGTTATATCTTTCCAATATA
>NW_016953924.1:0-472 GCF_001483705.2 Eufriesea mexicana
AAGTAGATGACTGTACTTGCCATTGGATTGAAGGCGTTAGGCGACCTATACGCCTAGCTATAATAGATTATAAATTATGAATAGACGTATTCTCTGGCATGTAGATGCCCGTACCTGCCATTGTATTGAATGCGTTAGGCGATCTATTCACCAAGCTATAACAGGTTGTAGATTTTGAATGGACCGATTCTCAGGCTAGTAGATGGCTGTACTTGCCATTGGATTGAAGGCGTTACACGTTCTGTTCAGCAAGCTAGAACGGATTATATATTTTGAATAGTCCCATTCTCTGGAAAGTAGATGACTGTACTTGTCATTGGATTGAAGGCGTTGGGCGACGTATTCACCGAGCTATAACAGAATACAGATCTTGAATATATATATTATCTGGTAAGTAGATGTCTGTTCGTTTCATTCGATTGAAGGCGGTTGGCGATCTATTCACCAAGCTATAACAGATTATAGATTTTGA
>NW_016953925.1:0-1719 GCF_001483705.2 Eufriesea mexicana
CCAGACCTGGCCTGAACTGACCTTACCAGACTGATCTGACCTTACCTGACCTGACCTGACCATGTATGATCTGGCCTAGCCTGGCCTGACCTTACCTGACCTTACCTGACCTGACCTAAACTGACTTTTCCTTACCTGACCTGACCTGACATGACCTGACCTAAACTGACTTTTCCTTACCTGACCTGACCTGACATGACCTGACATGACCGGACCTGACCTGACCTGACCAGACATGACATGACATGACCTGACCAGACCTGACCTTTCCTGGCCTGACCTGGCCCTACCGGACCTGGCCTGGCCTCACCTTGCCAGACCTTACCTGACCTGACATGACCTGACCTGTACTGATCTGAACTGACTGATCTGATCTGACCTGACCTGACCTGACCTGAGCTTACCTGTCCTGACCTGACCTGACCTGACCTGACCTGACTTGACCTGGCCTGGCCTGGCCTGGCCTGACCTGAACTGACATGAACTGCCAGCGTCTGACCTGAACTGATCTGACATGACCTGGCCTGACGTGACCTGACCTAACCTGTCCTGACCTGTACTGACCTGGCCTGTACTGACCTGAACTGACTGATCTGATCTGACCTGACCTCAACACCTCACCTCACCTGACCTCACCTGACCTAACTGATCAGACCTGACCTGACTTTGCCTGACCTGGCCTGACCTAAACTGACCTGAACTGACCTGAACTGACATCATCTGACCTTAACTGACATCATCGGACCTGACCTGACATGACCTGACCTTACCTGAACTGACCTGACATGACCTGGTCTCGTCTGGCCTGACTTGGCCTGACCTGACCTGGCCTGACGTGACATGACCTGACCTGACCTGACATGACCTGACCTGGCCTGACTGATCTTACCTGACCTGACCTGACCTGTCCTTTCCAGACCTGAACTGCACTAACCTGACATGTCCACAGGAGACCTGACGTGACGTGACATGACCTGACCTGACCGGACGGATCTGACCTGACCTGACCGGGCCGGACCAGACCTGACCCGAACTGACCTGAACTGACATTACCTGACCTGACCTTACCTGATCTGACATGACATGACGTGATGTGAAGTGAACTGGCCTGGACTGACCTGACCTGACCAGACATGGTCTTGCCTGGCCTGACCAGAACTGACCTGACCTGACCTCACCAGACATAACCTGACCTGACTTGACCTGACCTGACATGACCTGACCTTACATGACCTGACCTGACCTCACCAGACCCGACCTTGCGTGGCCTGACCAGACCTGACCTGATCTGACATGACATCACGTGATGTGAAGTGAACTGGCCTGAACTGACCTGACCTGACCAGACATGATCTGGCCTGGCCTGACATGAACTAACCTGAACTGACATCATCCGACCTAAACTGACATTATCTGACCTGACCTGACCTGATCAATCATGACCTGACCTGACCTCTCCAGACCCGACCTTGCCTGGCCTGACCTGATCTAACCTGACATGACATGACATGATCTGAAGTGAACTGACCTGAACTGACCTGACCCGACCTGACATGTCCCGACCTGACCGTATATGATCTGGCCTGGCCTGGCCTGACCTGACCTGACCTGACATGATCTGACCTAAACTGACCTTGCCTGACATGACCTGACCTGGCATGACCTGACCTAAACTGACCTAACCTGACCTGACCTGACCTGACATGACCTGACCTGACC
>NW_016953925.1:1893-2209 GCF_001483705.2 Eufriesea mexicana
ACCTGACCTGACCTGACCTGACATGACCTGACCTGACCGGACTTATCTCAACTGACCTGGCCTGACCTGGCCCGAACTGACATGATCTCACCTGTCCCGACCTTGCCTGGCCTAACTTGGCCGTGCCAGACATGGCCCGACCTGGCCTGCCCTGACCTGACCTGACCTGACCTGACTTGACCCGACCTGGCTTGACCTGAACTGACCTGAACTGACCTTGCCTGACCTGATCTGGCCAGTTCTGACGTTATCAGACCTCACCTGACCTGACCTGACCTAACCTGACACGTCCTGGCCTCGCCTGGCCTGATCTGAC
>NW_016953926.1:0-517 GCF_001483705.2 Eufriesea mexicana
CGTTTGGTTAGGTTAGCGTAGGGCAGGCTGGGTTAGGGTGTCATCGACTTTTACGCTCTAAACCGCGAGTCTATCGGCTTCTACGCGCTACTATACTCTAATACGTTCTGCTTGGCGATGGGGAGGCCAGCAGCATAATTCCGGGCACGATAGTTTGCGTTATCTCACGTTTGGTTAGGTTAGGTTAGGCCAGGTTAGTTTAGGATAGGCTCGACTTTTGCGCTTTACACTTCAATGGGGAGGATTTCTGCGCTCTACTGTGGTCTAGCATGCTGGTCACCGGAGAAGCCAGTAATAGTGGTGTAGGCACGTTAGGTTGAGTTATGTTACGTTTGGTTACGTTACGCTTGGTTAGGTTAGGTGGGATTGTTTGGTTAGGTTAGCTTTGTATTGCGTGCGGTACACTGCTGCTCGGACGACTACAGAGTTATATACTGCTCCCATGTACTCTGCACATCTCTCGCGAGGCCAGCAATGGCGATCGCGGCACTTAGTTTGCGTTACGTTACATCTGCAT
>NW_016953927.1:0-640 GCF_001483705.2 Eufriesea mexicana
ACTGTGAACGAAATTGAACCTGACAGGCACAATCTATATCATTGCAATGGATACAGTACGCCATAAGTATCTTTCCCCCTTATTTCTGCAAGAAAGGCAGCGCATCACAATATTATTCGAAAATGTCAATGAAATTGAATTTCCCGGCCAGATTCTATAGCTATGCAGTGGTTATAGCTTGCCAATATTATCTTTCCTCCTTGTGTATGCATGAAAGTCAGCTCATCACGATATTAGTCGAAAATGTCAATAAAATTGAATATGCCAAGCACATTCTATATCATTGCAATGGCTATAGCAGGCCAGTAGAATCCTTCCTCTTTATTTATGCAAGAAGGGCAGCTCGCCATAATATTAGTGGAAGATGTCAATAAAATTGAATTCTCCATCCAGATTCTACAGCACTTGAGCGGGTATAGCACGCAAATGGCATCTTTCCTCCTTCTTTATGCAAGAAAGATTGATCACCACGATATAAATCGAAAATGTCAATAAAATTGAATTTCCCAACCTCATTCTATATCATTGCAATGTCTGTAGCTTGCCAATAGAATCCAAACTCCTTATTTATGCAAGGAAGATAGCTCACCACGATATTAGTCCAAACTGTCAATAAAATTGAACTGTCCAGGCAGAATCC
>NW_016953928.1:0-234 GCF_001483705.2 Eufriesea mexicana
TGCAATGCTATAGAATCTTGCTGGAAAGTTCAATATTACTGAAAGTTTCGACTATTATTGTGGCGAGCTATCTTTCTTGCTTAAATGAGCAGTGTAGATTCTATTGGCGTGCTGTAGACATTGCAAAGATATAGAGTGTGTTTGGAAAATTCAGTTTTATGGAGATTTTCTATTAATATCGCGGTGTGTTAACTTTGTCGCATATATACGTAGGATAGATTCTATTGGCGTGCT
>NW_016953929.1:0-563 GCF_001483705.2 Eufriesea mexicana
GGCACGTTAAGTTATGCTAGGCTACGTTTGATTAGGTTACGCTCATTTGTGTTAAGTACGGATGGGTTTGACCTTCGTGGCATAAATTTTTATACGGTTGTTACCTGCCCTTCACTTTGCGCTACTATACCATGCTCGTCCCTATGAAGGCTTGCAATAGAAGTATCTGCACGTTAGGTTTAGTTAGTTTACGTTTGGTTATGCTACTATTCGTTACGTTAGGAGACGATATCTTTGACTTTTGTGATATGCACTGCTATTGGATAGATTTCGGCGTTCCACCGTGATGTCACTTTTTCAGATTGGCTCTAGGAAGGACAGCAATATTTCTCTTGGCACGTCATGCCGTGCTAGGCAACGTTTGCTTGGGTTAGGACAGGTTAGGTCAGGATATCTTCGACATTTGTACTATACACTGAAGCGACGCAGATGTCAGTGATCTACTGTGCTGACGGGGAGGTCAGCAGTCGTGGTGTATGTCTGTTAGATGGAGTTCGGTATCGTTTGGTTGTCCTGTGTTTGGTTAGGTTAGGCAAGGACAGCTACGACTTTTGCGCTCTACA
>NW_016953930.1:0-692 GCF_001483705.2 Eufriesea mexicana
GCGCTTTGATGTGCCCTAGCACATTCTGCTTGGCTATAGGGATGCCAGCAGTATTCATCTCGGTACGTTAGTCTGATGTATGTTGCGATTGGTTATGTTGCGATCCGTTATGTTAGGACATGGTAGCTTTACTTTTGTACTATTCACTGCAACTCGGTGGGTTTCAACGCTGTACATTGCTGTACTGTGCTCTGCTCGAATATCTGGAGGCCAGCAGTTGTGGTCCCCGCAAGTTACGTTGAGTCATGCTTCTCTTGGCTAGGTCATGTTTGGCTAGGCTTTGTTTGGGTAGCTTTGACTTTTGAGATATGCACTGCTGTTCGTATTATTTGAGCGTTCCACAATGCTCTGATATACTCTGCTTAGCTCTCGTGAGGCCAGCAGTAACGGTCGTGGCACGTCAGTTTGGGACACCTTACTTCCGCCTATGTTACGTTTGGTTAGGTTAGGACAGGGTAGCTTTGGCTTCTGTGTCATACACCGCTGTACGGAGGATTTCTACAATCTACATTCCTCTACTGCACTCTGCTCGTCCCTGGGGAGGCCAGTAATGGTGGTCTCTGATGAGATAGGCTACGTTCGGCGTGGTTAAGGTAGTTTGGGTTAGGTTTGGGTTGCTTTGACTCTCATGTTATAGACTGCCATTTGGTGGCTCTCCGCGATCTACTTTGTTGTAGTATATTCTGCTTTGC
>NW_016953931.1:0-832 GCF_001483705.2 Eufriesea mexicana
ATACTTATCGTGCCGCGAACGCTATCGCTGGCTTCCCACCGGCCAGCAGAAAATGAAAGAGCACAGTAGAGCCCAGAAGTTCATAGAATATCAGTGCTGAGCGCATACGTCAAAGCTTCCCTAACCTAACACGACCTAACCTAACCTAACCAAACGTAACCTTACACAACGTAACGTGCCAGGACCGCCATTGCTCGCATCCCGAGAGTCGTGCAGAGTATAGTAGAGCAATTTAGAGAGCAGGAATCCACTGAATTGCAGTGTATAGCACAAAATTCAAAGATAACCTAACCTAACCTGACCTTACCAGGCATAACCAAACGTAGAATGACTAAACATAACCAGCCGTGGCCTCTATTGCAGGCGTCCCCAGAGCCAACCAGGGCATCATATTAGAGAGCAGAAGAGCGCAGTAATCTCCGAATAGCAGAGTACAGCACAAAAGTCAATGGCATCTTCTCCTAGCCTATTCAATCGTAGCATTACCAAACGCACTATAACAAAACCTATCGTGCCACGACTACTGCTCTTGGCCTCCCCAGATACGAGCAGGGTACAGCAGTGCACAGCAGAGCGCAGAAAGCCGCCAATTTGCAATATATACCACAAAGGTCGAAGATATCTAAACCTATCCAGGCCTTACCTAATCTAGCAAAACGTAGAATGACTAAATCTAACGAGCCGAGAACAGCAGTGTACGGCACTAAAGTCAAAGCTATCCCATCCTAACCAGACCAAACCTAACCAAACCGAACGTAATATGACTCATCCTAACGTGCCGCTGCCACTATTGCTGGTCTCCACTTGGCCATGCAGAACATATTAGAGCAGA
>NW_016953932.1:0-2601 GCF_001483705.2 Eufriesea mexicana
ACGCTAGGTTGAGTTAGGTTTCATTTTGCTTTGCTATGTTAGGAACGGTTTGGCTAGGATCGCTTTGCCTTTGGACTATACACTGCTATTCGGTCGACACCTGTGCTCTGCATTGCTCTGCTAGCGTCTGCTTGAATCTTGAGAGGAGAGCAATAGTTCTTGTGGAACGTTCGTTTGAGATAGGTTACGTTTGGTTAGGTTAGATTTGGCTTAGTTATGATATGGCAACCTAGACTTTTGTGCTATACACTGCTATCCGTCGATATCTGTGCCCTCTCGTGTTCTAATATTTTCTGCTTGCGTCTAGGGAGGCCAGCAATAGTGATCTTTGCATGTTCGGTTCAGTTAGGTTACTTTTGGGTAGGTTAGTTTCGGGCAGGTTAGGTTACAATGTCCGCGACTTTTGTGCTGTTCACTGCAATGACGTGGGTATGTGCGCGCTAGTGTGCTTTAGAATATCCTGCGTTTCTTTGTGGATGCCAGCATTCGTAGTCTCGTCATGTTAGCTAGAGTTAGGTCACGTTTGGCTCTGTTTCGTTTGGCTAGGTTAGAATGGGCTACTACGTCTTTTGTGCTCTACACATATATTCGGTGGGTTTCCGCGCTCCAATGTGCCATAATATGTTCTCCTTGGATCTGCGGTGGCCAGTAATAGTTGTCTCGCCAGGTTAGACTGAGTAAGGTTACGTTTCGATAGGATAGGTTAGGAAGGCTCGGTTAGGGCTTCTTTGGCCTTTGTGCTCTAAATTGCTATTCGGTGGATTCCTGCGCTCTACACTGCTCTACTATACTCTGCTTGACCCTTTGGAGGCGCACAATAGTGTTCCTGGCACGCCAGGTTGGTGTAGGTTACGTTTGGTTTAGTTACGTTATGGTAAGTTTTGACAGGATACCTTTGGCTATTCTACCGTACTCTGCGATTCGGTGGATTTCAGTGGTCTACTGTGCTCTGCTACACTCTGCTTGGCTCAGGGGAGGCCGGGAGAAGTGGTCACGGCACGTTAAGATGAGATATTCTACGTTCGTCCAGGTTACGATACGTCAGGTTAGATTAGGGTGCCGCCGACTCTTGTGCTATATACTGCTATTCGGTGGATTCCTGCGCTGTACGTTCCTCCACTGCACTCTGCTCAATTCTGGGGAGGCCAGCAATAGTGACCGTGGCATATTAGGTTGAGTTATGTTACAATTGGTTAGGTCAGGTTATGCTACATTTGGTTAGGGTAGCCTTTCTTTCGTGCTATACACTGTTATTCGTTGGATTTCTGTGATTCACTGCGCTCTACTACATTCCGCTTCGCTGTGGGGAGGGCAGGAGCAGTGGCCGCGGCACGTTATTTTGTGATACGCTACGTTCTGTTATGTTTGGTTAGGCCAGGTTAGATCAGGGTAACCACAACTTAGGAACATACATTGCTGTTCGGTGGATATCTGCGCTCAGGGTTAGGATAGGATACACTGTCTTCTGTGCTGTACACCGCCATTCGGCTTGCCCCTGCGATCTCATGTGCTATAACATGCTATGCTTGACTGTGGTGTGGACAGTAATAGTGGTATCGGCATGTGAGGTTGATTAGGGTTACGTTTGGGTGTGTTAAATATGGTGAGGTTATTATAGTATATTGTAGACTTTTGTGCTATACACTGCTATCCGCGGATAACTGGCTCTGCAGAGTTCCAATATTTGCTGCTTGGCTCTAGCGAGGCCAGCAATAGTGGTCTTGGCACGTTAGGTTGTGTTATGATACGTTTGATTAGGTTAGGTTTTGAGAAGCTCGGTGTGGTTATCTTTGTCTTTCGTGCTCTACACTGCTATTCAGAGGATTCCTTCGCTCGAGAGTCTTCTGCTATACTCAGCTTGGTCCTGTTGAGGCCTGCAACAGTGGTCGCGTCGCGTTATGCTTTGTTATGCTACGTTACACTTGGTTACGTTAGGTTATGTTTGTTTAGGATACCTATGACTTTCGTGATATACACTGTTATCAGGTAGATTTCCGTGATCCACTCTGCTCTACTACACTATGCTTGGGGCTGCGGAAGCCAGGAGTTACGGTCGCTGCACGCTACGTTCAGCTATGCCACGTTTTTTTAGGTTACGTTCGGCCAGGTTAGGTTGGGATATGTTTGACTTTAGTGCTATTCACTGCAATGCGGCTGATTTCTGCGCACTGCTGTGCTCCAGTATGTTCTGCTTGGCTCCGTGGGGGCCAGCATTAGTGGTCTCGACGCGTTAGTTTGGGCTATGCTGCGATTGGCTATGTTACGTTTGGTGTGGTTAGGATGGGACAGTTCAGGCTTCTGTGCTATACACTGCTATCCACCGATACCATCGATCTAATGTTTTCTAATATTTTCTGCTTGACACTGGGCCGGCCAGCAATAGTGGTCTCGGCAAGATAGGTTTTGCTACGTTTCGTTTCGTTAGGTAGGTAAGGAATGTTTGGTTAGGATTGCTCGGACCGTTGTGCTATACACAGTTGTTCAGTGTATTTGTGCCCCCTACATAGCGACACTATTCTCTGCTCCTCTTTGCGGAGGCGAGCAATAGGGTTCTTGACACGTTAGGCTGAGTTCCGTTATATTTGGTTAAGTTTGTCCAGG
>NW_016953932.1:6975-7283 GCF_001483705.2 Eufriesea mexicana
GTGCTCTAGTATATTCGGCTTGTCTCTGTGGAGGTCTGCAATGTGCGTCTCGTACGGCTAGGTTGAGCTAGGATACATTTGGCTATGTTACATTTGGCTATATTAGGAGAGGCTATCTTGACCTTCGTGCTATACACTGCTGCTTGGCGGATTTCTACGCTCTAACGTGCCCTAATATGCTCTCCTTGGCTCTACGGAGGCTATGAATAGCGGTCGCTGCACGTTATGTCGAGTTATGATCGTTTGGCACGGTTTGGCTGTGGCAGGTTGGGTTAGAGTATCCTCGACTTTTGTGCGACGCGCTGCTC
>NW_016953933.1:0-2188 GCF_001483705.2 Eufriesea mexicana
ACGGCCCGATTAAAGGCACACACAACACGCACACAACCACACCGCAGCACACGCATACCTTGCAGACGCCGCGCGAACATCACGCGACGCCGCACGCCTGGACCACGGTCTCCCGAACCGACGGGCGCCCACTCGCCACTTGTCACACTGACCTAGGCTACAACGGGAGAGTGACACGGCTCCCCGGCCGTAGGGACATGGTCGTCCGCGAAGGAGGAGGGCTAACGCGTTAACACATCCGGCAGACCGCGCGGCGCCCCTACGCCCTCGGGCTATCTCCGCGGCCTCCATCTGTAACATAACCGCCTCGCAGAAGGAGGCCACCGCACGGTATGCACCTAAGCTGTCCGTCACTTATGACGACAGAGAGAGAAAGGTCCTGGCCCACCACGCGACAAGGTTCCCGGCGCTCGCGAGTGTGTCGTCGCGCAATACGTCAGGCGCAGGCCGAGGAGTAGGGCAGTGCGCAACACGTAGTCGTACGCGAGGTCCCGCAGGAATGGCTCGTGTTCCGATCACTGTGGTACACCGCAGTTCGTTGCCCTGGCGACGGTCGTGTACCGTCCTGGATAATCGATCAAGCGCTCCGCCTAACACTCGCCGAACACCGCCATCATGTGCTGGGGAACCCTGTGGTGCAACAGAGCATACTGGATATCGTGTTGAAGGCGTTGCCGATATCCACCCCGACCGACAGCACCACATCGCCCCGGTCAACGGCAACCTCCGACAGGTTACCAGCGCGCTTAATCGCGTCCATCGTCGACCGACCCTGCCGGAATCCGAACTGGCTGACGCTGAGATTGGGACTCTCGTCCGCTACATGCTCTCGGAGACGGGCAGCTAGAATGCGCTCGAAGAACTTGCCCGCCTCGTCGAGCAGGCATATCGGCCGGTATGCCTTCGGAGATTCCGGCGTCCTCCCCGGATTGGGGATCAGCATGAACCTCGCTCTCTTCCAATATACCTGGAAGCAGCCTGTCTTGCGGCAGCTGTCCAACAACCGCCGCTCCCTGTCGCCGCGCGTCTCCAGAGGCAGTGCAAAGGCGCGGCCTGCGATGCCGTCAACTTCGGGGGCGGTGATCCTCGCCCAGATAATGTCGAAGCTATCCTAACCTAACACAACGGAAACTAACACAACCAAACGTAACCTAACACAACCTTACGATCCATACCACTGTTTCTCGGATCCCGAGGGTTGAGCACAACATGGTAGAGCAGTGTGGAGCGCGAAGTCCACCGAACACCAGCGTATAGCACAAAAGCCGATGCTATCCCATCCTAACCTATCTAGACCTAACATAACCTTACGCAACGTAGCTCAGACTTACGTGCCGAGAACACCACAGCTGGCATCCCCGGAGAAAAAAAGAATATACTAGAGCACGTAAGCCACCAGATAGCAGTGTGTAGCACGAAAGTCAAAGATATGCTTACCTAACCTGACCTAACCTAACCTAACCAAACGTAGAATAACTAAACCTAACGAGCCAAGACCACTATTGCAGGCCTTCCCAGATCCAAGCAGAACACACTGGGGTGCAAGCAGTAGAGCGCAGACATATCCGAAAAGCAGTGTATAATAGATAAGTCAATGCCATCATGGCCTAACGTAAACTACCGTAACCTAACAAAACGTAACATACCTCAACCTATCGTGTCGCTATTGCCGGTCTCCCTAGAGTCGAGCAGAGTATAGTAGAGCAACATAGAGCGCAGTAATCGGCCGACGAGCTGTGTACAGCACAAAGCTCGAGGCTACCCTATCCTAACCTGACCAAACGTTATCTATCTCAAACTGGCGTGCCGAGAACACCATTGCTGGCCTCCCGAGAGCCAAGATGAACAAACTAGAGCACAGCAGAGCGCAGGAGTCCACCGAGCATCTGTTTATACTACGAAAGTGGAAGCTATCCGTACCTAAACAGAGCTATCGTAACCTGACCAAAAGTATCCTATCTCAACCTGTCGAGCCGAGACCACTATTACCGGCGTCCCCAAATCCAAGCAGAGCATACTTGAGTACAGGAGATCGCAGAAAGCCACCAAATAGTAGTGTATAACACAAAAATCAAGGCCATCCGACCCAAACGCAACATAACCCGACCAGTCCAAACGTAACCTTACTAAACCTACCGTGCCACGACCGCAATTCCTGGCCTCCACAAAGTCGAGCAGCGTATAGTGG
>NW_016953934.1:0-301 GCF_001483705.2 Eufriesea mexicana
GGCAAGTACAGCCATCTACTTGCCAGAGAATAGGTCCATTCAAAATATATAACCTGTTATAGCATTGTGAAAAGGTGGCATAACGCCTTCAATCCAATGGCAAGTACAGCCGTCTACTTGCCAGAGAATAGGTCTATTCAAAATCTATAATGTGTTATATCTTGGCGAATAGGTTGTCGAACGCTTTCATCCACTGGCGAGTACAGCTATCTACTAGCCCGGGAATAGGTCTATTCACAATCTATAATCTGTTGTAGCTTGGCGAATAGATCGCGTAACGCCTTCAATACAATGGCAAGTA
>NW_016953935.1:0-634 GCF_001483705.2 Eufriesea mexicana
AACACAGGCAAACATAGCCTAACTCAAACTAACGTGCGGAGACTGCTATTACTGCCCCCCCCCTCTCCAGAGCCAAGGAGGACATACTAGAGGCAAGCAGAGAGTGACAATCCGCCGTATATAAGTGCACAGAACGAACGTTGAAACTATCATAACCAAAAGTATCCCAACCCAACCTAACCGAACGTAGCCTCGCTCAAAGTAACGTGCCGCGAACACTATGGCCGGCCTTCCCAGTACCAAGCGGAGCACATTAGTTGGGAGTAGAACGCAGAAATCAATAGAAACGCAGTGTACATCAGAAGAGTCAATGATACCCAAACCAAACCGAAACCAACAGAACATAGCCAAACATAGCATAACTCAATCTAACGTACCCTGACCGCTACTGCTGCCCTCCACAGAGCCAAGCAGGACATACTAGAGCACAGCATAACGCAGAAATCCGCCGAATTGCAGTGCACAGCGCAAAGGCTAAGGCTAATCTAACCAAACTTAGCCTAGCCCAACCAAACCGAACATAACCTGGCAGAACATAACGTGCCGAGACAATTATTGCTGGACACCTCAGAGCCAAGCAGAACACATTAGCGGTGAGTAGAACGCAGGAATATATAGAATCGCAGTGTATATA
>NW_016953936.1:0-245 GCF_001483705.2 Eufriesea mexicana
GTACAGCCATCTACTTGCCAGAGAATATGTCTTTTCAAAATCTATAGTCTGTTATAGCTTGGTAAGTAGATCGCCTACCGCCTTCAATACAGTGGCAAGTACAGACATCTACTTTCCAGAAAATAGGTCGATTCAAAATCTATAAGCTGTCATATCTTGGTGATTAGATCGCCTAACGCCTTCAATCCAATGGCAAGTACAGCCATCTACTTGCCAGAGAATAAGTCTATTCAAAACCTATAAGC
>NW_016953936.1:350-737 GCF_001483705.2 Eufriesea mexicana
TAGGTCGCCTAACGTCTTCAACCAATGGCAAGTACAACCATCTTCATGCCAGAGAATTGGTCTATTCAAAATCTATTACCTGTTATAGCATGGTGAATAGATCGCCTAACGCCATCAATCCAATGGCAAGTACATCCATCTGCTTGCCAGAGAATTGATCTATTCAAAACATATAAGCTGCAAAGGCTTGGTGATTAGATCGCCTATCGCCTGCAATCCATTGGCAATCTCAGCCATCTACTTGCCATAGAATAGGCCTATTCAAGCTATATATTCTGTTACAGCTTGGTGAGTAGATCGCCGAACGCCTTCAATGCAATGGCTAGTACAGCCATCTACTTGCCAGAGAATATGTCTTTTCAAAATCTATAGTCTGTTATAGCTTGG
>NW_016953936.1:904-1814 GCF_001483705.2 Eufriesea mexicana
CTGTCATATCTTGGTGATTAGATCGCATAACGCCTTCAATCCAATGGCAAGAACAGCCATCTACTTGCCAGAGAATTGGTATATTCAAAATCTATACGATGTTATATTATGGTGAATAGACCACCTAAAGCCTTCAATCCAATGGCAAGTACAGCCGTCTACTTGCCAGAGTATAGGCCTATTCAAAATCTATAACCTGTTATAGCTTAGAGAACACATCGCCTAACGCCTTCAATCCAATGGCAAGTGCAGCCATCTACTTGCCAGAGAATAGGCCTATTCAAGATCTATAAACTGTTATAGCTTGGAGAATAGGCCGACTAACGCCTTCAATCCAATGGCAAGTGCAGCCATCTACTTGCCAGAGAATAGGCCTATTCAAGATCTATAAACTGTTATAGCTTGGAGAATAGGCCGACTAACGCCTTCAATCCAATGGCAAGTGCAGCCATCTACTTGCCAGAGAATAGGCCTATTCAAGATCTATAAACTGTTATAGATTGGATAATAGATCGCCTAACGTCTTCAACCAATGGCAAGAACAGCCATATTTATGCCAGGGAATTGGTCTATTCAAAATCTATTACCTGTTGTAGCTTGGTGAATAGATCGCCTAACGCGTTCAATCCAATGGCAAGTACAGCCATCTACTTGCCAGAGAATCGGTCTATTCAAAATCTATAACATGTTATAGCTTGGTGAATAGATCGCCTAACGCCTTCAATCCAATGGCAAGAGTAGTCATCTTCATGCCAGAGAATAGATCTATACAAAATCTATAATCCGTTATAGCTTGGTGAATAGTTGGGCCAGCGCCTTCGATTCAATGGCAAGAACAGACATTTACTCGCCAGAAAATTGTACCATTTAAAATATATAACCTGTTATAGCTAGGTGAATAGATCGCCTA
>NW_016953937.1:0-611 GCF_001483705.2 Eufriesea mexicana
CGTCTAATATGTTCTATTTGGCTCTGGGCAGTCCAGCAATGTTGGCCGCGGCACGTTAGGTTCCGTTTGGTAACGTCTATTAATGCTACGATTGGTCAGGTTAGGTCAGGACATCATAGACTCTTGTGCTGAACACTGCAATACGGCGGATTTCGGCACTCTAATGTGATCTAGTACATTCTTCTTCGCTCTTGGCAGGTTAGCAGCCGTGGTGTAGGCACGCTGAGTTGAGTTATGTACGCTTGGTTAAGATACGCTTGTTACGGTAAAGCTAGAGTGGCTTTAACTATTGTGCCATACACCGCTTTTCGGATGATATCTGCTCTCCACTGCGCTCTAGTGTATTCTGCTTGGTTGCGGGGAGGCCAGTAATTGGTGTTCTATGCTCGTTAGTTTGAGATATGTTACGATTGGGTATGTTACGGTTGGTTAGGATAGGCGGGGATTGCTTCGACTTTTGCGGTATACACAGCTCTTCGGCGGATGTCTGCACTCTTCTGTGCTGCATTATGCTCGGCTTGATTCTGGCAGCGCCAGCAACGGTAGTGTCCGCACGTTACATTGAGTTAGGTTACGTTTGGTTAGGCTAGATTACGTTAGGTTAGATAAAG
>NW_016953938.1:0-2903 GCF_001483705.2 Eufriesea mexicana
GTGTATGCATGTATGTGAGGATGTATGTGTGGATGTATGTATGTATGGATGGATGGATGTATGAATGTATGAATGGGCTTATGGATGGTTGTATGGAGATATATATGGATGTTCGTGAGGATGTATGTCTGGATATATTTATGGATGTGCGTGGGGATGTATGTCTGGATATATGGATGAATGGATGGATGTATGTATGGATGGATGTATGGGTGGATGTATGTATGGATGGATGGATGTGTGTATGGATGTGCGTATGGGTGGATGTATGTATGGATGCAAGGAGCCACGGGTGGATGGATTTATGTATGTATGTATGTATGGATCTATGGATGAATGGATGGATGGATGCATGGATGTATGGATGTATGGATGCATGTACAAGTGAAGGTACGGACGTATGGATGGATGAATGTGTCCATGGGAGTATGTATGGAAGGATGGTTGTATGGAACGGTGTGTGTATAACTGTATGCGTGTATGGATGTATGCATTCCTGTATGTAGGTATGTGGGTATGTATGTGTGATCGAATGTATGGATGTACTGACGTATGAATGTATGGATGTATGTACCGATGATTTTTTGGATGTATGTATGGGTGCATGAATGGAATTATGTATGGTTGTGTGTATGGATTCACGTATGGTTGTATGTATGGATGAAAGTATGGATGGATGTGTGGATATAATCATGCATGTGCGAAGATTGTATGGATTCATGTATGGTTGTATGTATGGATGAAAGTATGGATGGATGTGTGGATATAATCATGCATGTGCGAAGGGATGTATGTACGGATGTACGCATGGATGGATGAACGGATGTATGGATGTATGGATGGATGTATGGATGGGTGTATGGATGGACAGATGGATGCATGGATGTATGGAAGGATGAATGTATGAATGTGTGGATGTATGGATGGGTGGATATATGGATGGAAGGTAGTCTGGCTGGATGCATTTATGGATCTATGTATGTATAGATCTATGGATGAATGGATGGATGGATGTATGGATATATTCATGCATGTGCCATGGGTTGCATATACGGCTTTATGGATGGATGTATGGATGTATGTGTGAATGGCTGGATGTATGCATGTATGTATGGATGGGTGTATGGATGTATGTATGGATATATGTATCGATGTATGTATGGTTGTATGGATGTTTGGACTGATGGACGTATGGATGTACGGATGTATGGATTTACGTACGTATGGATGTATGTATGCATGGATGTACGAATGGATGGATCTACCGTATAATGTACGTACGAATGGACGCATTTACGGATGTTCGGATGTGGGGATGTATGGATGATGTATGTATGGATGCATTTACGGATTTATCTATGGATGTATGTATGGTTGTTTGTATGGGTGTATGCATGGATGTATGGATGCATGTATGGACGTATGTATGGAAGTACATATGGATGGATGAGTGCATGGGTAGATGGATTTATGGATGTATGGATGTGTGGATGTGTGGATGTATGGAAGGATGGATGTATGGATGGATGGATGTATTAATATATGGACGTTTGTATGTATGGATGTATGAATGTATGGCAGTAGTTGCGTTATGGATGTGTGGATGTATGTATGCATGGATGTATGGATGTACGAATGTATGGATTTACGGAGGCATCTATCTATGGATGTGTGGGTGGATGACTGGATCGCCGAATGGACGTAAGTGTGGATGTATGAATGGATGCTTGTATGGATGAATGTATGGATGTATGCATGGATGTATGCATGGATGTATGCATGGATGAATGTATTGGTGTATTGAAGGATGTATGTATTGATGTCTCTATGGATGTATGGATGGATGGGAGGATGTATGGACGTATGTACCGATGTGTGTTTAGATGTATGTGTGGATGCATTGATTTATCAATGAATGTATGTGTTAATGTACGAATGTATGGGTGTATGGATGAATGGATGTATGGATCTATGTATGTATGGATGTATGGATGGCTGGACGTGTGAATGGATGGATGTATGGATGGATGGATGTATGAATGTATGTATGGATGTATGTATGGATGTATGTATGGATGTATGTATGGTTGTATGGATGTATGGACGTATGAAGTTATGGATGTGAGGATGTATGAAAGTATGGATGGATGGATGTATGGATGGATAGATGTATGGATCGATGGATGTATGGATGGGTGCTAGTATGGATGGATGGATGTATGGTACGATGGATGTGTGGATGGGTGGATGTATGGATGGATGGATATATGGAAACATGGATGTGTGGATGGATGTATGTATGGATGAATGGTTGTGTGGATGGATGGATGTATAGATGGATTGAGGTATGGATGGACGGATGTACGTATGTGTGAATGTATGGATGTATATATGTACGGATGTATGGATTTATGGATGTATGGTTGTGTGGATGAACGGATGTATGGATGGATGTATGTGTGAATGGCAGGATATATTGGTGGATGGATGTATTGATGTACAGGTGTTTGGATGCATGTATGTATGGTTGCATGGATGTATGTATGTATGGATGTATGGATGGATGGATGTCTCGAATAATGGACGTACGAATGGATGCATTTATGCGAGTATGGTTGTGGGGATGTATGGATGAATATATGTATGGACGGATGGATGTATTGTTGGATGGACTTATGGATGGGTGGATGGGTGGATGTATGTTTGGATGAATGCATGGATGTGCGTATGGATGCATTTACGGATGTATCTATGGATGTATGATTGCATGAGTGTATGGGTGTATGCATGGATGTATGGGTGTATGTATGGACCTATGTATGGATGACCGTATGGATTTATGAGTGTATGGATGGATGGATTTGTGGATGGATAGATGTATGGATGGATTTATGTATTAATGT
>NW_016953939.1:0-1064 GCF_001483705.2 Eufriesea mexicana
GCCTCAGGTGAGGACACCAATAGTGGTCGAGGCACGATGGGCTGAGGCACACTTCGTTTGTCTTGGTTAGGTTAGCTTCGGTTTGGTCACGATGGAATTGACTTTTGTGCTTTACACTGCAGTGCGGCGGATTCCTGCTCTCTACTGTGCTCCGGTATTTTCTGTTTGGCCCCTGGGATGTCAGCAATGACGGTCTTGGTACGCTAGTTTGAATCATGCTACGTTCGGTCGTGTTAGGTTGGAATTGGTTTGGTCAAAATATCATAGACTTTTGTGGAATTCACTGCAAAGCGGTCTATTCCTACGCTTTACCCTGCTCCAACATATTCTGCTTGGCTCTGCGGGGGAAATCAATATTGGTCTCGGCACGTTGGGTTGAGTTAGATTATGTTTGCTTATGTTGCACTTGCTTAGTTTAGGACACGATTGATCTGACTTTTGTGTTGTACGCTGCTGCTCGATGGATTTCTGCGATCTACTGCTGTATAGTATGCTCTGCTTTGCTCTGGGATGCTTGCAATAGTGTTCTCGGCACGTTACGTTGAGTTAGGTTGCGTTTGGTTAGGTTAGCCTTTTCTGGGTTTTGTTAGGATAGCTTTGACTATTCCGCTATACATTTCCGTACTTTTGACTACTGCACTCTACTTTCCCTTGATATGTTCTGTTTCGCGGTGGGATGCCAGCAATAGTGGTCTAGGCACGTTATGTTGGATATGGCTGCGATTGGTTACGTCACGTTTGGTTAGGTTAGGATCGGTCATCATTGACTATTGTGCCATACGCTGCTATTATGCGGTTTTCAACGCTCTATATTTCTGTACTGTACTCTGCTGGACTCTGGGGATACCAGAAACAGTGTTCGCAAAACAGTGTTCGCGACACGTCAGGATGTGTTAGGCTAAGTTTGGTTGGGATAGGTTTGTTTTGGTCAGGTTTGGGCAGCTTTGACTTTTCTGTTGTACCTTGCGATTCTGAAGTTTTCGGCACAATCCTCTCCAATTGTATGTTCCGATTGGCTCTGATCAGTCCAGCAACAGTTGTCTCGTCTCGTTAGGTTTGGTTAC
>NW_016953940.1:0-827 GCF_001483705.2 Eufriesea mexicana
CATACATCCACCCATCCATACATCAATCGGACCATACATCCATCCATCCATACAAGTACCCATGCATACTCCCATCGATCCATACATCCATCCATCCACACATATATTCATCCATACATCCCCACACCCAGACTTCCATAAATGTATCCATTCGTACGTCCATCATTCGATACATCCATCCATCCATACATCCATACATGCATACAGCCATACATCCAAACATCCATAATTCCGTACATCCGTCCATCCATACCTCAATCCATCCATACATCAATCAATCCAAACAACCACTCATCCATACGTACATCCATCCATACGTTCATCAATGCATACAACCACTCATCCACACATACATCCATACATACATCCATCGTTCCATACATCCACCCATCCATACGTCCATCGAACCATACAACCATTCATCCATACTAGCACCCATCCATACATCCGTCGATCCATATATCTATCCATCCTTACATCCATCCATACATACATTCATACAACCACACATCCATACACCCATACTTCCATACATCCTCCCACCCATACATCCAACCATCCATGCATCAATCGATCCATACATCCATCCATCCATAAATCCATCCACCCATCCATCCATCCATACATGCATCCATACATCCATACATACACCTATACACACGACCGTACATTCATCCATCCATTCACCCATCCATAAATCCATTCATCCACCCATCCATAAATCCATCCAACCATAGGCACAGCCTTCCATATATTCATACATCCATACATCCGACCATCCGCACATCCATCCACCCATACGTCCACCCTTCGATACATTCATCCAT
>NW_016953940.1:1012-1329 GCF_001483705.2 Eufriesea mexicana
TTCATAAATCCATACATCCATACATACATCCATAAATCCATTCATCAGTACATCCATTCATTCGTACATCCATTCGTCCATAAATGCATACACCCATACAAGCATACATCCATACATTCTTACATCCATACATTCATACATACGTACATCCATACATTCATACATCCATACATCCATACATCCATACATACATCCATACATCCACCCACCCACCCATCCATCCATGCATCCATAGAGACATCAATACATCCATACTTACATACACCAGTTCATTCATCTATACCTGCATCGATAGATACATACTTACATACATGCAT
>NW_016953940.1:8898-10048 GCF_001483705.2 Eufriesea mexicana
ACATACATCCACCCGTTCATACACACATTCTTCCATACATGCACCCATCCATACAATCACCCATTCATACATCCATCGATCCATACAAATATCCATCCATACATCCAACCATCCATACATGCATGCCTCCGTACATACATCCATTCGTACATCCATACAACCATGCATACATACATCCACACATCCATATCGCAACTACGGCCATACATTCATACATCCATATATACAACCGTCCATACATTAATACATCCATCAATCCATACTTCCATACATCCACACATCCATACATCCATAAATCCATCCATCCATGCACTCATCCATCCATATGTACATCCATACATACGTCCATACATACATCCATACATCCATGCATACACCCATTCACACAACCATACATACATACATACATCCATATATTCACACATCCACATCCATACATACATCCACACGTACATACATCCATCCACCAACCAATTAATCCATCCAACCATACATCCATCCATACATACATACATACATATATACATCCATACATCCATACGTTCGTACAGCAATCCATCCATACCACAGTCCATTCACACATTCATCCATCCATTCAGCCAAATATCCATACTTCCATCCATCCATACATCCACAAATCCTCACAACCACACAACCATAAATCCATCCATCCATGCACTCATCCATCTATACGTACATCCATACATCCATGCATACACCCATACACCCATATGTACATACATCCACAGATACATCCGTAGATACACCCATACATACATCCATGCATACATCCATGCGTACATCCATACATACATCCACACGTACATACATCCATACACCAATCAATAAATCCATCCAACCATGCATCCATCCATCCATACATATATACATCCATACATCGATACGTCCGTTCAGCAATCCATCCATACCACAGTCCATTCACACATCCATCCATCCATACAGCCATACATCCATACATACATTCATCCGTATTTCCACTCTTCCATACACATATCCATCAACACATCTATCCATCCATACATCCGTACATCCATGTATCCATCCATCCATACATACATCGTTCCGAAAATCCATCCATCCATACATCCATACATCCATACATCCATACATTCAAACATTCATGCATACA
>NW_016953941.1:0-220 GCF_001483705.2 Eufriesea mexicana
TGTCCTCCACTGAGACAAGCAGAATGTACTAGAGCACAGTGGCGCGTAGGGATTCGACGCATTGCCGTCCTTAACAGAAAAGTCTGAAGTAGCAAGACAAAACCTGACCCAACCTAACATAACCAATCGTAGCACAGCGTTTCGTAACGAGCGGAGGCCTATATTGTTGGCCTCTCCATAGCCAAGCAGGACACATTAGCCCAGAGTAGAAGCCTAACCC
>NW_016953942.1:0-1730 GCF_001483705.2 Eufriesea mexicana
GCAGAGCGCATAAGTCCACCGAATAGCGGTGTGTAGCATAAGAGTCAAAGCTATCGTACCCAAACCTAACCAAACGTAACATAACCGACCGTTACGTATCTCAACCTAGCGTGCGGATCCCACAAATGCTGGCATGACGAGAGCTGAGCAGAACATATTGAAACACAGTAGAGAGCAGAAGTCAGTAGAATCGCAGCGCATAGCACAATAGTCGACACTAGCATATCCTAACGTAGCCATACGTAACACAACCGAACGTAGCTCAACGAAACCTAACATGCCGAGACCACTATTTCTAGCCTCCTCAGTGCCAAAAAGAATATGCTAGAGCGCAGCAGAGCCCAGTAATACACCACATTGCCTTGTATAGCACAAAGGTCGAAGAAATCCTAGCCCTACGTGTCCTATCCTAACCTACTCGAACGTACCGTAACTCAAAATGAGGTGCGGTGGTTAGTGTTTCTGGCCTCCCCAGAGCCAAGCGGAGCATATTACAGCAATGTAGAGGGCGAAAATGAACCGCATAGCAGTGTATAGCTCTAAAGCCTAAGCTATCCAATTAGAATCGGGCCAAACGTATCGTACCCAAACGAAACATAACTCAGCCTAACGTGCAGACACAACTATTGCTGATTTCCCTGGAGCCATGCAGAATATATTTGAGGGGAGTTGAGCGCAGAAATCCACCGAATGGCAGTATCTATCACAATAGCCGCCGCCAGCAGCTCTTGCCCTAGCCAAAGTTAGCACCACCAAATGCAACATAACAAAACCTAACGTGCCGCGACAACGATTGACGGCATCCACAGAGCCAAGCAGTACTTGTTAGTGGATAGTAGAGCTCAGATATCCATAGTATCGTAGTGCATAGCAGAAGAGCCGAAGCTATCCAAACCTAACCCAGACCAACATAGCCCAACCATACAAACCATATCTCCACATAATGTGGCCACTAATGCTGGGCTCTCAAGGGCCGAGCGGAATATACTGTAGCACATCATAGCGCAGAACGCCACCAAATTCCAGTGTAGAGCACAAAAGTGAAAGATATCCGTACCTAACCTCACCTAACCTAACATAATCGAACGTAGGATAGCCAAACATATCGAGACGCGACGTCCATTGCTGGCTTCTCCAGAGCAGAGCAGAACATATTACAGCACACTAGAGTGCGTTAATCCACCGGGTAGCAATGTGTAACACAAGAGCCGAAGCAAACCTTGCCAAACGTAGCATAACCTAACCTAACCAAGTGCAACATAACTCAACCAATCGTGCCACGGCCGCTATTGCTGGTCTCCCCAGAGTCTAGCAGAGTTGGGCAGGGCAACCAGGAGCGCAGAAAAACACCGAACAGCAGTGTATTGCACAAAAGTCAAAGATATCCTATCATAACCACAACAAGTGTAACATAACCAAACGAGCGTAACACAACCTGACGTGCCTACAACTCAATTCCTGACCTCCCTATTACGAAGCATAACATATTAGAGCACAGTTGAGCGCAGAGGCCCGCCGAATAGCAGTGTTTGGCTCAAAAGTTAAATCCATCCCTTCCTAACCTAACAAATCGTGACATAACCACGCGTAACATAACTCAAGCAAACGTGCCACGACCACCATTACTGGCCTCACCAGAGGCAAGCAGAACATATTCGTGCACATTAGAGAGCAGAAGTACACCGTACAATGGTGTTTAGCACAAAAGTTATAGCTATCCTCTCTTAACC
>NW_016953943.1:0-1468 GCF_001483705.2 Eufriesea mexicana
TAAACAAACGTAGCATGACTCAACCTAACATGCCTAGAACACTATTGCTGACCTCGGAAGTGCAAGGCCGGCCGTGATGTAGCACAGCAGATCGCAGGAACTCACCGAATAGCAGTGTACATCACAAAGGTCATAAAACTCTGACAAATCTTTCATAACTTAACCTAACCAAACGTAACCCGACACAACCTAGCGTGCGGAGAGCACAAATACTGGCCATCCCAGAGACAGGCAGAACATATTAGTGCACATTAGAGCAGAGAATTCCTCCGAATAGCAGCGTACGGCACATATGTCTAAGCTACTCTCACCTAGCATAGTCAGACGTTTCATAATCAAAAAATACTAAGGCGCAGAGACCACAATTGCTGGCCTCGCCGGAGGCAAGCAGAAGATGTTAGAATTTCGTAGTGCGCAGAAATCCGCCGATAGCAGTGTATAGCACAAAAGACTATACAATCCTATCCGACGATCACCCAATGTAGCATAACCGAACGTAGCATAACCCATCCTAACCTGACGAGGCCGGTACTGCTGGCCTCTTCACGGCCACGCAGAATATACTAGAGCCCAGCAGAGCACAGAAATCCGCCGCACTGAAGTGTAGAGCACAAAAGTCAAACGTACCCTGACATGACATGTCCTAACCAAACCTATCCTAACGTAGAGTACCACAACATAATGTGACGAGAACAGTATTGGTGGACTCCTCAGAGCAAAGCACAGTGCCGTGGGACGCAGTAGGACAAAGAAATCCACTGAATAGCAGTGCAAGGCACAATAGTAAATGTATCCTATCCTAACCTAGCCAAACGTAACATATCCAAACGTAACGAAACTAAACCTAACATGACGAGACAATTAACACAGAGACAAGCAGAATAAACTAGAGCCGGGTAGAGCGCAGAAATCCACCGCAATTCTGTGAATAGGACAAGAGTCGACGATATACTGACCTAACGAAACGAAACCTATCGCAACCAATCGCAACCTAACTAAACCTAACGTGCCGAGACCGCTATTGCTGGCCTGCCAAGCGCCAAGCAGGTTATGCTAGAGCGCAGCATAGCGCAGAAATCCAGCGCACTGCAGGGTACAGCACAAAAGACAGACACACGCTGACCTAACATGTCCCAAACTAACATGTGCATACGTTGTGTAACTCAGCATATCGTGAAGAGACCAATATGGCTGTCCGCTCCAGAGCCAAGCAGACCATATTAGAGCACATTAGAGCGCAGGAATCCACGGCATAGCAGTGAATATCAGAAAAGTCGAAGATAACCTAACCTAACCTGACCTAACACAACCTAACGGAATGTAGCGTAACTCAAAGTAGCGTGCCGCGGCCACTGCTGCTGGCCACCCCCCCTCCCCCTCCACCCCGCAAAGCATAGCAGAATATATTAGAGCACGGTAGGTCACCGGAATCCTCCACATAATAGTGTACAGTACGAAAGTCAAAGCT
>NW_016953944.1:0-744 GCF_001483705.2 Eufriesea mexicana
CGACTAATATCGTGGTGAGCTAACATCCTTGCATAAATAAGGAGGAAAGATTCTATTGGCACGTTATAGCCATTGCTGTGCTATAGAATCTGGCTGGAAAGCTTAATTTTATTGACATTTTCGACTAATATCGTGTTGTGCTAACTTTCTTGGATGAAAATGGACGAAAGATACTTTTGGACAGCTATAGCCATTGCAATTCTATAGTTTCTGGATGGAAAATTCAATTTTACTGTGATTTTCGACAAATATCGTGGTGACCTAACTTTCTTCCATATGTCAGGAGGAAAGATTCTACTGCCGAGCTATAGCCATTGCAATGCTACAGAATCTGCCTGGAAAATGTAATTTTATTGACATTTTCAACTAATATCGTCCTGAGCTGACGTCCTTGCATAAATAAGGAGGAAAGATGCTATTGCCGGGCTACAGTCATTACAAAGCTATAGAGTCTGCCTCGAAAATTCAACTTTATTTACATTTTCGACTCATATCGTGGAGAGGTAAGTTTCTTGCATAAATAGGGAGGAATGATTCCATTGGTCAGCTATGGACTTTGCAATTCTATAGTATCTGGATGGAAAATTCAGTTTTATTGACATTTTCGACTAATATCGTGGTGAGCTCACATCCTTGCATAAATAAGGAGGAAAGATTTTATTGGCACGCTGTAGCCATTACAATGCTATAGAATCTGCCTCGAAAATGCAACTTTATTGACATTTTCGTCTATTATCGTGGTGA
>NW_016953945.1:0-1233 GCF_001483705.2 Eufriesea mexicana
AGCAGAGAACACTAGAGCACACTGGAGCGCAGAAGTCCACCGGACAGAAGTGTAAAGCACAAATGACAAAGCAATCTTATCCTGATATGTCCAACCTTAACATAACCAAACGTAACATAACTCAACCTAACGTACATTGACCACATTTTCTGACCTCCACGGGGTCGAGCTGGACTTACTAGAGGACAGTAGGGCGCAGGAGTCAATAGATACGATGTGTATAGCACAAAAGTCACATCTATCCAGATCCAATTGAAGCTAACGTAACCTAACCGAACGCAGCATACCTCAACATAACGTGCCGCGGCCGCACTTGCTAGCCTCCCCAGGGCCAAGCAGAATGTAGTACATCGTAGTCGAGCGCAGAGGTCCACAGAAAAAGAGCGTATAACACGAAAGTCAAAGCTACCGTTGCCGAAATTAAGCAAACCTAAACTAACCAAACGTCAGATAACAAAACCTGACGTGAAGAGACCAATATTGCTGGCATTCCGAGGGCTGAGCATAATTTTGGTGGAGCACATTACAGCGCAGGAATACACCGAAGAGCAGTGTATAGCACGAAAGACAATGCCACACGTCCAAGCTTAACCTAACCTAACCCAACATAACGTAAACTAACTCAACATAATGTGCCGAGACTAATATTGCTGACCTCCACAGACGCAAGTAGAAGATAGTAGAGCACAGCATAGCGCAGGAATCCACCACATTGCAGTGTTTAGCACAAAGCTCAAACATATCCAGACAGAACTTGTCCTCACCTAACCTATCTAAGCGTAGTGTAACACAATATAACATGACGAGGCCAATATTACTGGCCTCCCAGAGCCTACCAGAGCATATTGGAGCGCATTCGAACGTAGAAATCCACCTAAGACCAGTGAATAGCACAAAAGTCAAAGTAGCCTATCCTAACCAAGCCAAACGTGACATACTCAAACGTTGCCGAGCTGAACATATCATGACGAGACCACAATTGATGGCATCGCCAGAGCAAAGCAGAAAATATTGGAGCACGGTAGGGCGCAGTCATCCGCGGGTGGCAGTGTATAGAACAAGGGCATAAACTATCTTATCCTAACCTCACCAAGCGTAACATATTCAAACGCAATACAACTCAAACACAACTCAAACTAACATGCCGGAACAACCGTTGCTGGCCTCCTGAGAGCCAAGCAGAATATACTAAAGCACAGCAGAGCGCACAAATCCGCCGCATTGCAGTGTGCA
>NW_016953946.1:0-238 GCF_001483705.2 Eufriesea mexicana
CTAGCCTAGCCTAACCTAACCCAACCCGACCCAACCGAACCCAACCCAACCCATCCCAACCCAGCCTAACATAACCAAACCCGGCCTAACATAAACTATGCCGACCTAACCTAACCCGACCTAACCTAACCCACCCGAACCAAACCCGACATCACATAACCTAACCTAACCTAACCCAACCCAACATAACCTAACATAACCTAACCTAACCTCACAAAACCTAACGTATCCTACCTAA
>NW_016953947.1:0-447 GCF_001483705.2 Eufriesea mexicana
TTCTATTGCCCAGCTATGGCCATAGCTATTCTATAGTATCTGGTTTGAAAATTCAGTTTTATTAACATTTTCGACTTATATCGTGGTGAGCTAACATCCATGCATAAATAGGGGGGAAAGATTCTGTTGACGCGCTATAGGCATTGCAATGCTGTAGAATATGGCCGGAATATTCAATGTTATTGACATTTTCGGCTAATATCGTGGTGAGCTAACTTTCTTTGATGAATATAGACGAAAGATTCAATTGGCGCGCTATAGCCAATGCAATTCTATATTATCTGGTTTGAGAATTCAGTTTTATTTAGATTTTCGACTTATATCGTGGTGAGCTAACATCCTTGCATAAATATGGAGGAAATGGAGGAAAGATACTATTGGCACGCTATAGCCATTGCAGTGCTACACAATCTGGCTGGAAAGTTTAATTTTATTGACATTTTCGAC
>NW_016953948.1:0-1159 GCF_001483705.2 Eufriesea mexicana
TAGGATAGGGCAACTTCGGTTATTTTGCTATGCAATGCGATTCTATGGATTCCTTCGCTCTACATTCCTCTAACATGTGCTACATGGCGGTGCGGGCATCAGTAATAGTGGACTTGGCACGTTAGGTTCAGTCAGTCTACGTTTTGTTAGGTAATTTTCGGCGAGGTTTGGTTAGTCTTTCTTCGGCTCTTGCGCTATACACTGCTATTCGGCGGCCTTCTGCGCTCTACTATGCACCAGTATATTCTATTTGTCTCTGGGCAGGCCAGCAATAGTTTTCTCGGCACGTTAGGTTAAGTTAGGGAGCGTATTGTCATATCACATTTGGATACGATAGGGCAGGGTGGTTTCGACTTTTGTGCTATACACAGCTATTCGGTGGATTTCTACGCTCTACGTTGCCCCGCTATACCCTGCTCGACTATGGGGAAGCCAGTAGTTGCGTTCTCGGCCTGTTTGGTAGAGTTAGGCAACGTATGGCTGCTTTAAGTTAGTTTGGGTTAGGTACGGATAGACTTGACTTTCGCGGTACACACAGATATTCGATGGACTTCTACGCTCTACCATGCTCTACCACATCCCGCTTAGCCCTGCGTATTCCAGCAATAGTGGTCGCGGCACGTTAGGCCGTGTTATGTTACTTTTGGTTTCGTTACGTTCGGCCCGGTTAGGATAGTTTAGCTATGACTTCCGTGCTATACACTGCTATACGGTTGATTTCTGCACTCTACTGTGCTCTAATATTTTCCGCTTGGATCTGGGAAGGCCAGCAATAGTGGCCACGGCACGTAAGGTTGAGTTACGTTACGTTTTGCTTGGCTAGGCTGGGTTTGGTTTGGTTAGGGTAGCTGTGACCTTTGTGCTATACACTGCCACTCGGTCGATATCTGCCCTCTGCGTTGCTCTTCTAGCATCCGATTGCCTCTGGGGAGTACAGAAGTAGTGGTCGTGGTACGTTTGGTTATGTTACGCATGGCTAGGTAATGTTGGGTTAAGTTTTTTTTAGGGTGGCTTTCACTTTTGTGCTATACACTGATATACGGTGGCCCTCTGCGTATCGTTTATTCTTCTTAACTATGTGTAGGGCAGCAGTATTGGCCCCGGCACGTTTGTCTGTGTTAGGTTGCGATTGGCTATGTTACGTTTGTTAGGTTAGGCT
>NW_016953949.1:0-508 GCF_001483705.2 Eufriesea mexicana
ACAACAAAACTGCTGGCATCCCCAGAGACAAGCAGGGCATATTAAAGAAATATAGAGCGCAGACATCCACCGAATGACAGTGTGAAGCACAATAGTCAAAGGTGCCACCTCCTAACATACCCAATCGTAGTATGACCGAACGTAACATAACGCAACATAACGTGCCGCGACCACGATTACTGGCATCCACAGAGCCAAACAGAACTGCAGAGTACAGCAGAAATGTCACAGATATCCAAACATAACCCAAACTAACGTAACCTAACCTAACTTAGGCAAACAAAACGTAACGTGCAGTAATTAGAATAGAGGTGTTGCAAATTAGAATAGAGCACAGTGGAGCGCAGGTATTCACCGAAAACATGCTCGTAGCACGACAGTCAAAAGTAACCAAACTTACCCTAACCTAACATAACCAAACGTAACATAACACAACCTAACGAGTCATACCACTATTGCTCGCATCCCGAGAGTCGAGCAGAGTATAGTATAGCAATCTAGGGCGCAG
>NW_016953950.1:0-871 GCF_001483705.2 Eufriesea mexicana
GAGCACTGTTGCTGGCATTCCCAGGGCCAGACTGAAAATACTAGATCCCTGAAGGGCGCAGAAGTCCACCTAATAGAAGACTATAGCACTTAAGTCAAAGCTACCTTCTCCTAACCTAACCAATCGTACCATAACCAAACGTATCCTAACAACATAACGTGTCGCGACCGCTATCACTTGCCTCTTCAGAGTCAAGCAGGATATACATGATCACAGTAGACTGCAGGTAACCACCGTATAGTAGTGAACAGCACAAAAGTTAAGGCAACCCTGAACAAACATAACCCCACCCAACCTAACTGAACATAATGTGACTCAACATGACGTGCCAAGAGCACTCCTGCTGGCCTTCCCAGAGACGAGCAGGCCGTACTAGTGCACAGTAGGACGCAGATATCCACCGAATAGCAGTGTACAGCACAGACATGGAGACTATCCTTACAATATTTGGCCTAACCCAACCTAACTGAACGTAACGTGGCTCAACGTAACTTGCCGAGAGCACTACTTCTGGCCTTCCCAGAGCCAAGCCGAAAATATTATCGCACTATTGAGTCCAGAAATCCACCTAATCGCAGACTATGGACTTAAAGTCAGAAATATCCTCTCCTGAAATAGCCGATCGTAACTTAACCAAACGTAACCGAACTGCAACTATCGTGCCGCGAACAGCATTGCTGTCATCCGGAGAGCAATGCAGAACACACTAGTAGAGAGTGCAACGCAGAAATCCATAGAATCGCAGTGCATATCAGAAAAGTCAACAATACCCAAACCTAACCCAAGACATAACCAAACAAAGCATAAACCAACCTAACATGCCAATGCCGCTACTGCCGTCCTCTGCATAGCCAAGCAGGGCATCCTAAAG
>NW_016953951.1:0-466 GCF_001483705.2 Eufriesea mexicana
TACAGCACAAAAATAAAAATAGCCTTTCCTAGCCTAGCCAAACGTGACATATGCAAACGTAACATAACTAAGCCAAACATGACGAGACCACTATTGTTGGCCTCCGCGGGGCAAAGTAGAATATACTAGAGTACAGCAGAGGGCAGGAATCCAGTGTATTGCAGTTTGCATCTAAAAAGTCAAACATACCTTGTCCCAACGTGACCTTCCCTAACCAAACGAAGGTAGTGTAACTTAACATAACGTGACGAGAACAACATTGCTGGCCTCCTCATAGCCAAGCAGAGCATACGGAGCACATTAGAGCTATGAAATCCACCGAATAGCAGTGAAGAGCACAACATGCAGAGTTGCAAATCCTGACCTAGTCAAACGATAATACAAATCGGAACGTAGCCTATATGAATCTAATATGACGAGACCACAATTGCTGGCCTCCACACGGATGAGCTGAGTGTACTAGAGC
>NW_016953952.1:0-824 GCF_001483705.2 Eufriesea mexicana
TGTAAGTTATGAATACATTTTAACACAAATACGTTGTTTATTTAAGTAGTAGCTAATAATTTAATAACTTTTTTTATTTTTATCGTTAATATACGTTACAAACTATTTGTTATCAACAATTTTAATTTGCTATTGACAATAAATTTATTAATTTATTAGCTTTTTGTAAGTTACGAATACACTTTAATACAAATACGTTGTTTGTTTAAGTAGTAGCTAATAATTTACTAACTTTTTTTACTTGTATCGCTAATATACGTTGCAAAATATTTGTTGTTAACGATAAATGTAGCAATTTATTAACTTTTTGCTAATTATGGATATATTTTCACGCAAATGTGTTATATATATACTAGTAATAACTTATAATTTAGTAATCTTTCCACTTGTATTATAAATTTACGTTGTGACCAATTTGTTATTAGAAATAAGTGTAATAATTTTTATACTTTTGCTAATTATAGGTACATTTAAACATCAGTACGATATTGTTCAAGTAATAACCAATGAATTAATTTTTTTCTTGTATTATAAATTTACGCTACGAACAATTTATTATTAATAAGAAATTGGATTATTTATACATTTTTATGAACTATAACTGTATTTGAATGACGTCATTGCCAAGAATTCCATCCACTTCCCTCTCGCAGCCCCAAAAATCGTCAAATGTTTAACTGAAACATCGAAAATTTACAAAAGATACGAAATATCTTAAACTTTGCGCGTGGCTCTTAGCTTGATATTGTTTCCCAAAAAAGTTGTTTTTTTGGGAAACGATACCAATTACCAGGTCTCACCACGTGGAGGTGGCTACGCATCGA
>NW_016953953.1:0-866 GCF_001483705.2 Eufriesea mexicana
GGTTAGGTTAGGGTAGGTTAGGTCATGCCATTCCAGGACAGATAAGTTCACGACAGGTAAGGTCTGTTCAAGTCAGAGCAGGCTAGGACATTCCATGTGGTGTCAGGTGGTGTCAGGTGAGGTCAGCTGAGGTGACGTGAGGTGAGGTCAGGTCAGGTCAGGTCATGACGGGCCAGTTCCAGTCACGTCATGTCAGGTCAGGCCACTCCAGGTCGGGTCAGGTGGTGTCAGGTCGGGTCGGGTCGTGTCAGGTGTGGTCAGGACAGTTCAGAAAATGTCAGTTCCGGCCAGGTCAGGTCAGGATATGTTATGTTATGTTAGGTTAGGTTAGATTACAATAGGTTAGGTTAGGTGAGGTGAGCTTAGGTTAGGCTTGATTACGATAGGTTAGGATTGGCTGGGTTACGTTATGTTAGGTTAGGTTAAGTTGGGTTAGGTTATGTTAGGTCACGTCATGTCAGATCAGTGCAGGTCAGGCCAGGCCAGGCAATGTCAGGCCAGGTCAGGTCAAGTCAGGTCGGGTCAGGTCAGGTCAGGTCAGCCACGACCAGGCAATGTCACGACACGTCAGGTCAGGTCAGGGTCAAGTCAGGTCGGGTCAGGACAGGACAGGCCATGTCTGGCCAGTCCAGGTCAGGTTAGCTCATGTCATGTCTGGTCAGGTCAGCCCATGCCAGGCCAGGTAAGGTCACGACAGGTCAGGCCAGTTCAGGTAAGGGCAGATCAGGACATTCCAGGTGGTGTCAGTTTAGGACATGTCAGGTCAGGTGAAGTCAGGTCAGGTCAGGTCAGGAAAGGTCATGTTCGGTCAGGTCAGGCCAGGATTGGTCAGGTCACATCAGGCCATGCCATGTCAGGCCAGGTAA
>NW_016953954.1:0-539 GCF_001483705.2 Eufriesea mexicana
CTCCGTATTTATGCAACAAAACTTGCTCACAACGATATTAGTCGAAAATGTCAATAAAATAGTGTTTTCCAATCAGATTCTATAGGAATGCAATGGCTATAGCATGCCAATAGTATCTTTCCACCTTATTTATGCAACAAAATTAGCTCACCACGATATTAGTCGAAAATGTCAATAAAATAGAGTTTTCCAATCAGATTCTATGGGATTGCAATGGCTATAGCATGCCAATAGTATCTTTCCACCTTATTTATGCAACAAAATTAGCTCACCACGATATTAGTCGAAAATGTCAATAAAATTGAATTTTCCATTCAGATTCTATAGCATTGCAATGGCTGTAGCATGCGAATAGAATCTTTCCTCCTTAATTACGCAACAAAACTAGCTCACATCGATATTAGTCGAAAATGTTAATAATATTGAATTTTCCAGTCAGATGCTACAGCACTGCAATTGCTTTAGCATGCCAATGGAACCATTCCTCCTTATTTATGCAACAAAATTATCTCACCACGTTATTAGTCGAAAATGTCAAT
>NW_016953955.1:0-253 GCF_001483705.2 Eufriesea mexicana
TGACATTTTCGACTAACATCGTGGGGAGCTAACTTTCTTGCATAAATAAGGAGGAAAGATTCTATTGGCGTGCCATACGCATTGCAAAGGTATAGAATCGTCCTGGAAAATTCATTTTTATTGACATTTCCGACTCATATCGTTTTGACCTAACTTGCTTGCATAAACAAGGAGGAAAAATACTATTTGCGAGCTATAGCCATTGCAGTCCTGTAGAATCTGGCTGGAAAATACAATTTTATTGACATTTTCG
>NW_016953955.1:306-865 GCF_001483705.2 Eufriesea mexicana
GTGGAAAGATTATATTGGCGCGCTATTGCCATTGCAACGCTATAGAATCTGTATGGCAAATTCAATTTTATTGACATTTTCAACTAATATCGTGGTGACCTAACTTACTTGCATAAAGGTGGAGGAAAAATACTATTGAGAGCTATAGCCATTGCAGTCCTGCAGAATCTGGCAGGAAAGTACAATTTTATTGACATTTTCGACTAATATCGTGGTGAGCTAGCTTTCTTGCATAAATAAGGAGGAAACATCCTTTTGGCGTGCTATAGCCATCGCAATGCTACTGGAAAATTCAATTTTATTGACATTTTCGACTTATACCGTGGGGAGATAACTTGCTTGCATAGGTAAGGAGTGAAGATACTTTTCGCGTGTTATATCCGTTGCAATGCTGCAGAATTTGGCTGGAAAATTCAATTTCATTGACATTTACGACAAATATCGCGATGAGTTTGTTTTCTTGCATAAATAAGGAGGAAAGATTCTATTGGCGCCATATAGGCATTGCAAAGCTATAGCATATCCCTGGAATTCT
Organism: Eufriesea mexicana; assembly: GCF_001483705.2. Taxonomy (NCBI): domain Eukaryota; kingdom Metazoa; phylum Arthropoda; class Insecta; order Hymenoptera; family Apidae; genus Eufriesea; species Eufriesea mexicana. The sequence goes on from NW_016953955.1 coordinate 842, forward strand.
CAATTTTATTGACATTTCCGACTA
>NW_016953956.1:0-766 GCF_001483705.2 Eufriesea mexicana
TCTGCTCTCTACTGTGTTCTTATATTTCCTGCTTGGGTCCGCGGAGGCCAGCAATAACAGTCGATACTGTGCTCTACCGCTCTCTGCTGACCTCTGGGGACGCCAGGAATAGTCGCCGCGTCACGATATGTTGAGTCGTGTTACGCACGGTTATGTTACGTTTGGTTAGGTTGGGCGAGTATAGCATAGACTTTTGACCTATACACTGCCATTGGTTGGATTCCTGCACTCTACTGTGATCTTGTACGCTCCGATTTGCTCTGAGTATGCCAGTAACAGTTGCCGCGGTACGATAGTTTGTGTTAGATCACGTTTGATTTGGTTACGTTGGTTTGGGTCAGGTATGGGTAACTTTAACTCTTCTACTATACCCTGCGATTCTATGGATTACGGCGCTCTCGTCTCCTCCAATATGTTCTGCATGTCGACGGGCAGGCCAGCAATTGTGGGCTCGGCTATTTAGGCTTACTCCGTCTGCTTTCGGTTAGGTTAGGTTGGGACATGCTTAGTTACTATTTCTACGATTTTTTTGCTATACACTGCTATTATCTGGCTTTCTGCCCTCTACTGTGCACCAGTATTTTCTGCTTGCCTCTGTGGAGGCTAGATGCAGTGGTATCGGCACGTAAGTTGATGTTATATTACGTTCGTTTATACTACGTTTGGATAGGTTAGGGCAGGATAAAGTTGATTTTTCTGCTACATACCGCTGTTCGGTAGATTAGCACGCACTGCATTGCTCTACAATAGTCTGCTCGACTCTGGG
>NW_016953957.1:0-859 GCF_001483705.2 Eufriesea mexicana
GATGGGTGTGTGGATGGACGGATGGGTGTATGGATGGATGGATTTAAGGACGGATGTATGGATAGATGGATATATGTATGGGTTATATTTGGGTGGATGTATGTACGGATATATGGATGGATGTACGTATGTATGTGTGGATGGATGGATGTACGCATGGATGGACGTACGAATGAATGTATGTATGGATGGATGTATGAACGGACGTATGTGTGGATGTATTGACACCTGTATGGAAGGTTATATGCATTAATGTTTGCATGAATGTATGTATTGATGTATGAATGGATGTGTGTACTAATGAATGTAGCGATGTATGTATGGTTGTATGTATGGATGTTTGTATGGTTGTATGCATGTATTGATGGATGGATGTAAGGATGGGTGGATGTATGGGTGGATGAACGTGCGGATGGGTGCATGTATGCTTGAATGGAAGTATGGATCAGTGGGTGCATGGACGGATGGACGTATGGATGGATGGACGAATGGATGGATGGACGTATGGATGGAGGATGTATGGGTGGAGGTATGAATGGGTGTATGCATGTATGTGTGGATGTATGAATGGATGTATGATTGGATGGATGGATGTATGGATGTATGTATGAATGGACGTATGGTTGGTGGTATGGATATATTTATGGATGTGCGTGGGGATAATGGATGGATGTAAGGATTTTTGGGTGGATGTATGGATGAATGGATGGACGCATGGATGGATGGATGTACGCATGGATGGATGGATGTACGCATGGATGGATGTATGGATGTATGAATGCATGTATGGTTGTACGTATGGATGAATGTACGGATGTATGTATGGATGTATGTATGGGTATATGGATGAAGGTATGAA
>NW_016953958.1:0-584 GCF_001483705.2 Eufriesea mexicana
TAGTCTCGGCACTTCATGTTGAGTTAGGCTAGGTTCGGTGGAGTTAGGTTAGGACATGCTGGACTAGGATATCTTCTAATTTTGCGCTACTCACTGCAATACGGTCGGTTTCTGCGCTGTACTGTGCTCTAAGACGTTCTGCTTCGATCTGGGGAGGCCAGAAATGTTGTTCGCGGCACGTTTGGTTGTGACGGGTTACGTTGTGTTTGGTTGGGTTAGGTTGAGTTTGGTTATGGTGGTTCCAACGTTTGCGCTATACACTACTTTTCGGTGGATTTCTACGCTCTACTGCGCTGTAGTATGTTCTGCTCGGCTCTGGGGATGCCAGAAGCAGTGGTTTCCGCACGTTAGGTTGGGATACATGTCGGTTCGTCATGTTACGTTTCGTTAGGTTAGGGTATGATAGCTTTGACTCTTATGCTACACATTACTACTAGGTGGACTTATACGCTCTACATTGCCCTAATATGTTCTGCTTGGCTCATCTCTGGGGAGGCCAGAAGTGGTGGTTGTGACGCGACGGTTTGTGTTAGGCTACGTTTGTTAATGTTACGATTGGTATGGTAGGATTGGATGGATTTCAC
>NW_016953959.1:0-1202 GCF_001483705.2 Eufriesea mexicana
GCAGAAAGCCACAGTATAGCAGGGTATAGCACAAAGGCGAAAGCAATCATAACCAAACCAAGACCAACCTTACCAAGCCAAACATAACCTAACCCACGCTAACGCGCCGCTGCCACTATTTCTGACCCCCCGGAGCATAGCAGAGCATATTAGATCACAGCAGAGCGCAGAAATCCAACGAAAAGCACAGTATGGCACAAAAGCTAAAGCCTTCCAAGCCAAACATGTCCAAACATAACAAGGACAGTCGTATCCAAACCCAACCTAGCGTACCTAGACCAATATTGCTGACCTCCAAGAGCCAAGCGGATCATATTAGAGGGACGTAGAGCGCAGAAATCCATAGAATCGCAGTGTATAGCAGGAAAGCCAAAGCTACGCGGAACTAACCCAAACCAACGTAGGATACGCAAACGAAGCATAACTCACCATAACGTGCAATCACCAATATTGCTGGATTCACCAGGGCCAAGCGAAGCATGTTAGAGCAAAATACAGCGCAGAAATCCACCGAATAACAGTGTACGCCACGAAAGCCGAAGGTATCCAGTCATAACCTAAGCGAACGTAGCCCAACCAAACGTAGACTAACTCAACCTAAGGTGCCGAGATAACAATTACTGGCACCCCAGTGTCTTGCAGCGTATAGTAGAGCAATGCGGGGCTTAGGAATCTACTGTAGAGCGCTCTATAGCCCAAAAGTCAAATCTACTCTCTCCTAACATGTCCAAACTTAATATAAACAAACGTAACATATCTCAAACTAACGTGCCGAGACCTGTATTGCTGGCCTCCCCAGAAACATGCAGAACATATTAGAGCACTGTAGAGCGCAGAAATACACCGGATAGCAGTGCATAGCACAAAAGTCAAAGCAATCCTATTCTGATATATACAACCTTAACATAACAAAACGTTACATACCCAAACCTAACATTCCGCGAGCAATATAGCTGGCCCCCCAGAGTAGAGCAGAACATATTAGCTGACAGTAGAGCCCAGAAATAAATAGAACCGCAGTGTATGGCACAAAAGTCGTATCTATCCAAGCCTCAGCCAACTAGCATATCCTAGCCAAACGTAGCCAACCTCAGCATGACTCGCGCGACCACTATTGGTGGTCTCCGCAGGGCCAAACAGAATATAGTAGAGCACAGCCCAGCGCAGAAATCCGCCGTACTACAGTTTACAGCACGAAAGAG
>NW_016953959.1:9904-10124 GCF_001483705.2 Eufriesea mexicana
AGGTATGGTCAGGTTATGTTAGGATATCTTTGACTTTTGTGCTGTACACTGAAACGCTGCGGATGACTGTGATCCACTGTGCTGTAGTATATTCTGCTTGGATCTGTGGAGGTCAGCAATAGTGGTGTAGAGCGGTTATGTTGAGATAGGTTAGGTTTGGTTATGCTACGTTCGGTTAGGTTAGGCTAGGGTAGCCCCGACTTTTGTGCTACACACTGCT
>NW_016953960.1:0-754 GCF_001483705.2 Eufriesea mexicana
CTGTTGGCGTTCTATAGCCATTACAATGCTATAGAATCTTGCCGCAAAATTCAATTTTATTGATATTTTCGACTAATATCGAGTTGACCCACCTCTCTTGCATATATAAGGAGGAAAGATTCGACTGCGGTGCTATAGCCTGTGCAATGCTATAGAATCTGACTGGAAAATGCAGTTTTGTTGAAATTTCCGACTAATATTGCGGTGACCTTACTTTCTTGCATATGTAAGGAGGAATTATTCTACTGGCGCGCTGTAACCATTACAATGCTACAGAATCTGGCTGGAAAATTCAACCTTATTGACATTTTCGTCTAATATCGTTGTGAGCTTGCTTTCTTGCATAAATGACGAGGAAAGATACTATTGGCGCGCTTTAGCCACAGCTATTCCACAGAATCTGCCTGGAAAATTCGATTATATTTACATTTTTGACTAATATCGTGGTGAGCAAACCCACTTGCGTAAATAGGGATGAAAGATTCTACAGGCGTGCTATAGTCATTGCGATGCTATAGAATCTGACTGGAAAATTCAATTGTATCGACATTTTCGACTAATATCGTGGTGACCTAACTTTCTTGCATATATTAGGAGGAATGATTCTACTGGCGTGCTATAGCCATTGCAATGCTATAGAATCTGGCTGGAAAATGCAATCTTATCGACATCTTCGACTAATATCGTTGTGAGCTGGCTTTTTTGCATAAATAATGAGGAAAGACACTATTGGCTTGCTACAGCCATTGAAGTG
>NW_016953960.1:979-2194 GCF_001483705.2 Eufriesea mexicana
TCAATTTTATTGACATTTTCGACTAATATAGTGGTGAAATAACTGTATTGCATAAATAAGGATGAAACATTCTATTGGCCCGCTATGGCCATCACAATGCTATAGAATCTGGCTGGAATATTCACTTTTATTGACGTTTTCGACTAATATCGTGTTGACCTATCTCTCTTGCAGATATAAGGAGGAAAGATTCTACTGCCGTGCTATAGGCACTGTAATTCCATAGAGTCTGCTTGGAAAATTCGATTTTATTGACATTTTCGACTAATATCGTGGTGAAATAACTGTATTGCATAAATAAGGACGAAATACATACAAAGCAATAGAATCTGGCTGTAAAATTCAATATTATTGACGTTTTCGACTAACATCGTTGTGACCTATCTTTCTTGCGTATATAAGGGTGAAATATGCTATTGGCGCGCTAAGGCAATTACAATGCTGTAGAATCTGGCTGGAAAATACAATTTTATTGACATTTTCGACTATTATCGCGGTGAAAAACTTTACTGCATATATAAGGAGAAAAGATTCTACTGGCATGCTATAGTCATTGCAATGCTATAGAGTCTGGCTGGAAAATTCAATTTGATTGACGCTTTCGACTGCTATCGTCGTGACCTATCCTTCTTGCATAAGCAAGGACGATAGATGCTATTGGCTTGCTATAGCCGTTGCAATGCTATGGAATCTGACGGGAAAATACAATTTTGTTGACATTTTCGACTAATATTGTGGTGACCATACTTTCTTGCATATATAAGGGGAAAGATTCTACTGGCGTGCAATAACCATTTCAATGCTGTAGAATCATGCTGGAAAACTCGATTTAATGAACATTTTCGGCTGATATCTTAGTGAGCTACCTTTCCCGCATAAATAGTGGGCAAAGATACAATTGGCGTGCTATAGCCATTTGAGTGCTATAGAATCTGGTTGGAGAAATCAATTTTATTGACATTTTCGACTAATATCGTGGTGAAATAACTGTATTGCATAAATAGGGATGCAACATTCTATTGGCGCGCTATGGCCATTACAATGCTATAGAATCTGGCTGGAAAATTCAATTTTATTGACGTTTTCGACTACTATCGTGGTGACCTAACTTTCTTGCATATGCAAGGAGAAAAGATTCTGCTGGCGTACTAGAGTCATTGCAATCCTATAGATTCTGGCTGCAAAATACAATTTTATTGATATTATCGACTAATA
>NW_016953961.1:0-793 GCF_001483705.2 Eufriesea mexicana
TTAGGTTGCGTTTGGTCATGGTACCCTTGGCTAGGCTAGGAGAAGAGAGCTTTGACTTTAGTGCTATAGTCCGGTATTTGGTGGACTCCTGCGCCCTGCATAGCTCTAGTGTGTTCAGCTGGCCTCTGGGAAGGACAGCAATAGTGGTCTCGACTCTTTACGTTGAGCCAGGCTACGTTCGATTAGGTTGTGTCAGACCAAGTTTTGCCAGGATAACTTTAACTTTGGTGATGTACACTGCTATTCTGTGGACAACCGCGCCCAACTGCGCCCTTGTGTTACATGCTTGGCTCTCGGAGGGCAAAAATGGCGGTCTCGTCACGTTAGGATGTGATAGGTAACGTTTGGTTTTGCAAAGTTTGGCTAGGTTACGAGAGGAGAGCTTCGACTTTAGTGCCATAGTCAAATATGAGTTGCATCTCTGCTCCCTACAGTGTTACAATATCTTCAGCTTCGCTCTGGGAAGGCCAGCAATATTGGTATCGGCACGCTACGTTGAGTCAGGTTACTTTCGACAGGTTACTTTCGGTTCGGTTGGGTCAGGCTACGTTTTGTCGGGATAGTTTTAACTTTTACGCTGTAGACTGCTATTCGGTGGATTTTTGTGTTCTACTGTGCTCTAGTATGTCCTGCTTGGCTCTCGGGAGGGCAGCAGTAGTGTTCGTCGCACGTTAGGTTGAGTTATGCTACGCTTGGTTAGGTTAGGTTTGGATAGGTTTGGTTAGGATGACTTTGACTTTTGTATTATAAAACGCTATACGGTGAATTTCTGCGATCCACTGTGCTCTAATAT